>NC_079901.1:3464141-3746215 GCF_024868665.1 Triplophysa rosa
TTTTTATTCCTACTATGGAAAGTCAATGGGGGCAAATTTTGCAGTGAGCAACTCCTTTAAGAGCTTTATATGTTTAGCACACATATGTTTAGTTTAGATATAATCCTGTATGATCATTTAGCCTAATTATCCTCATTAGCCCCCTAGGCCTATATGTATTTATGAGCAGTGTTCTTTTATTTTGTATATTCCCTTTACCAGTTTTAGCAGCAATTTACCAGTAAGTAGTAAGGTTCTTGTAAATAGTAAAGTGTAGAAGCCATGTGTTTGTTGGACTTATTACCATAATTTAACTACAAACATAAACTATAGCTAGTATAATAATGAATATAATGAAACTATGGTATGTTTAGTTGCTGTGGTTTTACTAAAGATTATTAATTGGAGTATGGTTCCTATATTTAGAAAATGGTAAATTTGTGGATACTGTGGTTTTAATGCAAATACCATCCCTGCTGAAAAAAAACAATGGATTTTTTAATTAGAATGAGATTTTTAAATTAAATTCCTCTTTGTAGTGTGTTTTGGGTTTTATTCCAATAGGATTTACCATCCCACCAATAGAATCCATCACATACAAGTAGACAACAAGTATCCATAGTACAATTCCCATTATAACCATTAAATCCATTACATTTTATGTTGTATTTTGGGCTGGGTTCTATTGTTTTTATTTCAACAGGAATACTTCAACTATAGTTACTTAAGTAAAAACAACATTCATTTTCCAAATCACTTTAATGATATAGCAGCAGATCAGAAGTTAACACGCACGTGTAGCTCAAGGTGTATGTGATGCTTATTTACCGTTTAGTCGTTATGCCGATCATTTTCATGACAATGTTTCAACGATCTTTGACTGATCGTAACCCACAGATGATTACACCACACTTTAACATGTGCCTTTTTTGTCTTTTAATGTTCTATTTGCCTTTTTAGAGAGCTATCAATGATGTAGCAGCGCCTACGCTTACATTAGTTTAGCAGGGAAGATCCCAGAGTTGCCAGATTTGCGTTAATAAAATCTGCCAAATGGCCATTCAAAGCTTGCCGGAAAACCGCGAGCTTAGAAAAATTGAAATACGTGGCAACAGTAAAAGGTCCTGGCAGATCGCAAACCAGATAAATTGTGCACACAGGAAACCCCGCTGCATAGAAACCATTTTCTACTTTTGGACCTTTTTATAAATGTAGTGGAGTAAAAAGTTTGATATTTGTCTTTCATATGTAGTGAAGTTAAAGTACAAGTACTCAGAAAAAATAATACTCAAGTAAAGTACAGATACTCAAAAAGTGTACTTAAGTACAGTACTCAGGTAAATTTACTTCGTTACTGTCCACCTCTGCAGACAGGTGTGCTGAAGTAGGGTTGGAGCTGCAGTCTGCAGGATGGTAAATCTCCAGGAACAGGGTTGATGACCACTGATCTAAACCATTATAACGTTGAACAAACCAATCCAAACCCATACATAGCCGAACATACCCATGTATCTTAACCAATATACTGTATGCTTAAACAAACCGATATACAGTTGAACAATCCCATGTATACTTGAGGAGACCAATGTATACTTGATACAATGTACCAAACCAATGTATCGGAACCAATATATGTGTGGTCATACCAATGCATATAAACCAATGCGTTTGACATTAAACCAATACATATTCACACATTATATATGAATTATTTCCTGAACGGTTCTCCATAGTTTTAAAATATCCATAAAAATAAATACACCGCATGGATGCTCTTGACTGTCCGTACGCATTCTTTTTCCTGGAGTGATAAAAGTATGAAGTAAACAAGGATTTTAAACTCTGCTTTCATTTTGATATACACAGTTACATTAAATATTCCACTCTTAAAGTAAACACTTAAATTACATCAAAACATTACGCAGAAGTTAAACAAAAATGATATAAATTCATGGTGGATGTGCTTGATCACGTTCTGTGGCATTAAAACGTGTGTTTTAATGACAGAACTGCATGTTATAGGTGCACAAATGTCTCAGGTTATCAGAAAATATTAATATTTAACGCGAACAATGATCATTGATGCGCACTTACTTCAATATTATGGTGGACACTGCTGGACGCGGCGGTCGAACGGACCATTGTCTGGTTTGAAAAGGTCTAATGATAATAGTTTGATAAAAGACTTTGACTTTTAACACACTTTATTAAACCATCTGGAAACAACCACTACATAATACCCCACACAAACCACATGTTCAAGAGATATTAAAGGGAAGAAAAAAGAAAGAGAGTAGAGGAAAAACACCAAACATTAACAGTTACACATTATTTCTCCATCCTCCAGGCTCTAAAGAAATTAGACCAAAACAAGGGGAAATGCGGTCTTAAAATGTCAAACCTCAATCGTAACAGCATTTTAGAATGTACTTTTAGAAACGTGGACAAAGTAGCTGCGTCTTCGAAGGCTGACTGCGTCCTCCGGAGATCACATTTGTCGGCCTCGGCCGCCGCATATGACATCGAGGTTTTTTCAGGTTCCCTTTGTGTCGGTCTCTCAAAGTTGTGTCGAGCCGACACATGGGGTTCGCTCTTGAGAACCTATCAACTTCTGACTAGTTTAGAAAAGGCCAATGTAATTGGCGAATGAAATTTGCATGCCGGACTCCGCCCCCGGATATCCGGGTATAAAAGGGAGACGGCGTGCTGCATTCATTCACCTTTTGATCTTCGGAGCCTTCACACTGATCGACTTCGAGACTTCAATCTCTACGCCGAATTACTGCTGGAATCTTATGACGTGCTGCAGCGGATGGTCCCTTCCTGCAGCGACTTCCCCTGGGCGTCTTTTTTTCTCCAGTGTAGCATGTCCCGCTGTTCTCATGGGTGCAACACACTCATCGAGGAGAAGGACGGACACGATGTCTGCTTCCATTACGCTGGAGCAGACGTTGTAGATACGTCCTGCCCGCACTGCGGGCAGTTGACGATTCAGACGTTGTGTCACAGGTGGCTGTGTTCCCACGGGACACCTCGTCTGCTCTCCGTTCCGTGACGGCAGGACTACGGCCCTGCCGCCCGCTACGGCAAGCAGCGAGGGTGATATGAGGATTACTGTGAGCGTTTATCCGCCATCCACTGGCTCACGGACCGTTCGCACCTCGTCTCGCTCGTCTGACCGTTCCCCAGGAGACAGTCCCACCATCTTGTTCCTCAAACACGTATTCGGACACGACGCATGATGATGAGATGTCTCTTGCAGCATTGGGGGGTGACATACTGCCATCCTCCCTCGGGGGGTCGAGCCCAGGAAGAAGCGGACGTCGAAATGTCAGCCATGCTTTCCCGGGCTGCCGTGAGCATTGGGTTGCAGTGCCCGCAGAGCTTGGCAGCTTCCCAGGCCGTCAGGCTGGCTAGGGAGGACGATCCGTTTCGGCTACGCGATCCAGTTCGCTAGACGCCCTCCCATGTTTCGGGGCATCCTCTCTACCGCAGTCAGGTGTCTACTCCCTTGATCATCGGGCTTCCTGTTTCCTGCATCGCTGCCGGCGGCTTGTTTGTATCAGTGCACTTACACTTCGCACTTCGCTCTAATATTAGTGTATTTTATTATCATTAATTATTATTGTCGTTGCTAACTTATCCTGATATCTCAATAACCCTGTTCTTGTTATTTACTTGAAAATTCTAAACCAAAAGTGATAGTTAACTTAACTCCGTTAGCATAGCAATAGCGTGTTAGCTTGCTTTCTGTTTACACTTTGGAATATCATCTTGCCTCTGGTTTGTCTTGTGTGGCATCCTCCCTCGGGGGGTCTAGCCCAGGAAGAAGCGAACGTCGAAATGTCAGCCATGCTTTCCCGGGCCGCCGTGAGCGTTGGGTTGCAGTGCCCGCACTGCCTCTCCCAGCGCTCGCGGCAAGCTACATGGCACCTCGGGGTTGAGCGCGGCTCCAAGCCACACCCGCCCCCAGTGCTGTGTTTACCGGAAGTGCGTGAGGAATTTAGTAAGACCTGGAACGCCCCCTTTCCGGCACATTCACGTCAAACAAAGTTCTGTCACCCTCTCTTCCCTCGAGGGTGAGGCAGCTACAGGATACGTCGATGTCCCCCAGGTGGAGTGTGCCGCCGCGGTGCACTCATGAGACTCCCGTCCAAAGCATGTGGGGTCTCGGCATCTCTGGTGTCGAGAGCTTACATTGTGGCGGACCAAGCTGCCTCCTCTCTCCACGCTATGGCTCCTGCCAGGCCAAGGCGTTGAGAGAGCTCCACGAGGGTAAGACCGACCCAGCGCTTATGCAGGAACTCCGCGCCACCACCGACCTCGCGGCCCCTGTGTCGGGCGATGTCCACACTTGTGGTCCATAAAAGACACCTCTGGCCGAACCTTGCACAGATGAGTAACGCCGAGAAGGCGCACCCATCTCGCAAGGGGGGGGGGGGCTGTTTGGATCTACTGTTGACCCGCAGTTCTCGACTGTAAAGAAGCAGACTGAGGATATCAAGCATATCCTCCTCCACCGCGACTCGGCCGCCCTCAGCCATCGAGTCCAGTGCAGCGTCTGCTTCCAAGCAGCCCTGGTCCTCTTCGACGCCCTCCGGCTCTGGCGCCCCCCACTCAGGGCTCCCCCCCCGGAAGAGACATCGAAGAGGAGACCATCGCCCTATCAGCAGCCACGGCGAAAGCGGCCCTCATGGGAAGACCCCAGGGAGATCGAGAATACCATCGGGCCCGACCCCAGCCACTCCATCGCTGGGGGATCGGAGAGGGACGGTTCCTGCCCCGTCTCACCACCTGCTGGCCCCCTCCGGGGGGCTAGCACCCACTTACTCACAAGAAGAGTTTCCTCTCTCTCTGGGTCATTACAGCCGCTTCCACCCTCGGCACGACGGTGGACGGCAACTCGACGTTGCGCCATGGCGAAGCACAACATTGAGCTAACTGCTAACTGTTTCTCTTTTTAAGCAAGTATACTACGATTCAACGAGCAACCTTGGTAAGTTGGAATTGCACTTCAAATCCGATGAGTTATGGCTTCTATTCCTATTATTGTTACTTGCACCTCATGTCATATGTTTAGCTTAGCCTTCTCTGTCAGCTGCGAGGGTTTTATATGCAATAAATGCAGGGAAATCGTTAGGCTGACAGAGAAGATCTTAGAATTAGAGTCTCGCATCCAATCTTTATCTGAGGATAGTAAGAGTGTAAGGACCATAGAAAACACTTTGGATGCGAGCAACATTAGCGCACACAGCTCGGTTCCGGTTGAAAATCCCCCGCAGCTGGGAAACTTTGTGACTGTGAGACGGCGTAGTCGCAGGACAAAACATCACTCAACCATTCCGATTACAGTCTCGAACATGTTTGCCCCGCTCAGTGATGCACCGACTGAGAAACCTGCTGAAAGTGCCCTAGTTATCGGTGATTCTATTGTTCGGAACGTTAACATAGAGCCACCAGCCACCATAGTCCAATGTTTACCGGGAGCCAGAGCGTCTGTCATCAAGTCAAATTTAAATGTGCTGGCTAAGGCTAATCGTAAATTCAGTAAGATTGTTATTCACGTCGGCACAAATGATGTTCGACTCCGTCAATTGGAGATCACAAAAGATAACTGTAACAAGCGTTCGTGGGAACAGGAAGGAAGAGGCTGGAATCGGGGTAGAGCTGACGACTTCAAAGTTTATTTACAGTTACTTTAACACAAGCGCTGTACACGCACACATCAAAACTCTCACTGTCCGTAGACAACAAGTCTTCCTGGTTCCGAGCCTCTCGTCTGCAGTCTCTAGCTGGCTCGTCCAGAGTTCCGCATTCGCCAGCCGTCAGCTCCGGTCTCCCTCTCGAGACTTCCGCCTCGTTGGCTTTTAAGCCTCCCCATGCCAGTTACTGGAACAAGGCACAGGTGTTCATTATTTGCGCGGGCGCCACTCACTCACCGTTCGTCTCCTCACTCTCCTCACACATAGACTCGAAAATTACGTTGGCATTAAAGGAATAGCTTTGAAATGGTTTAAATCTTATTTATCCGACCGTTTTCAATTTGTAGCATTAAACAATGAGGTGTCACGCAAATCGCAAGTCCAGTACGGTGTACCACAGGGCTCAGTCTTAGGGCGTCTGCTCTTTGCATTATATATGCTACCTCTAGGAGATATAATAATGCACTGTTAGGTGGTTGCCCTGCAGGCTTATTACAAAAACTCCAACTGGTCCAAAACGCAGCAGCTCGAGTTCTTACACGTACAAAAAGGTATGAACATATTAGCCCGGTTCTGTCAACCTTGCACTGGTTACTTATAAAGCTTATAAAGGTTACTGGTAAACTTTAAAATCTTGCTTATTACCTATAAAGCCTTACATGGTTTAGCTCCTCAGTACTTGAATGAACTCCTTTTGTATTACAGTCCTTCACGTGCATTATGTTCTCAGGCGTCCTGTCAGTTGGTAATATCTAGAATTTCAAAATCAAGTGCAGGTGGTAGATCCTTTTCCTATCTAGCGCCTAAACTTTGGAATAGTCTTCCCTGCACTGTCCGGGAGGCAGACACACTCTGTCAGTTTAAATCTAGACTAAAGACGCATCTTTTTAAACTTGCATACGCTACTCTTCCATAATATAAATCCTCTGAGGGTTTAGGCTGCATTAGTTAATTCAACCGGAACCAAAAACACAACTGATGTACTTGTTGCATCAAAGAGTGCAGAACAGTACTCTACTCTCAGCCAGTCTTGTCTCATTGTTCCAAGGTTACCACAGTGAGCAGGATGCAGTTCATGGCCTGACCTGATGGTAGAGCGGAGAATGGGAAGCGGCGACCTGACAAGAGCTGAGATGATAGAGCTGGATAAAGAAGGATGCGGTCACCTGACACGTCTTCACCACAAAATTTCAAATGCTTTTAGATTATTAATGATCATCTTAAACTATAATTTACCTCATTAGTAAGTTTATTTATTTTATTTAGCCTTGTTGTGCAAGCTCTCTGGAACTTGTGCAGAGGCAGCAGCTTTTGCCAGAGGGGAACTGGAATCCCCTGGTTGGGCCTGGGTTCTCCTGAGGTTTTTTTTCTCGATTAGAGTTTTGGGTTCCTCGCCACCGTTTGCATACTGTTTTTTGCACTATTTGCCTGGCCGGGGGGTCTGCTTTAGAATTTTAAAGTTTTACTTAATTAATATTGCATATAGGAATTTATAGTCTGTTATATTTGACCTGTGCTTCTCTCTCCTTTATCTTAAATGTGTGCTCTCACTGAGCGTGTGTGTGTGCGTGTCTGTGTGTGTGTGCGTACTTGTCTGTGTACGTGTGTGTGTGCGCATCTGTGTGTGTGTGTCTATATCTATGTGTGTTAGTACGTGTGCATATTGTGTGTGTGTAGTGTTTTGTATGTGGGTATGTCCGTCTTCTGTGTTTTCAACTTTTTCTTGTTTTTGCAGGTACAACTTTAATTGTTTTGCTTATAGTCAATACTGTATGTCTTATGTACAGCTGCTTTGTAACAATGAAAATATATATTTAATATAAATAAAGTTGAGTTGAGTTGAGGATGCGCCCGTGCTTTGGGCCGAGGTTGCCACCCTTCTGGCGAAGGGAGCGATCGAGCCCGTCCTACCAGCCGAGATGTTCAACGGGTTTTACAGCCCGTACTTCATTGTCCCAAGAAAGGCGGGGGGCTGTGCCCCATCCTAGATCTGCATGCCCTGAACAAGCACCTACACAAGCTGCCGTTCAGGAGGTTCACGCAGAAGCGCATCCTGACTTCTGTCAGATGTCAGGACTGGTTCGTGGCAATCGACCTGAAGGATGCGTACTTTCATGTCTCGATCCTCCCTCGACATTGGCCGTTCCTACGGTTCACTTTCGAGGGGCGGGCATATCAGTACAGGGTCCTCCCCTTCGGTCTGTCCCTGTCTCCACGTGTCTTCATGAAGATCGTGGAAGCTGCCCTCCTTCCCCTCAGGGAAAGAGGTGTGCGGGTACTGAACTATCTCGATGACTGGCTCATCTTGGCACACTCACGAGATCTGTTTTGTACACACAGGGACCTGGTGCTCCGGCACCTAGATCGGTTGGGGCTACAGGTCAACTGGGAAAAGAGCAAGCTCTCCCCCGTGCAGAGCATCCTCTTTCTCGGTATGGATCTCGACTCGGTCTCCATGACAGCACGACTGACTACAGCGCACCCAGTCAGTGTTGAACTGCCTGAAGGTTCTCAGGCAGTCAGCGATCCCCCTGAAACAATTTCAGAGGCTCCTGGGATACATGGCATCCTCGGCGGGGGTGGTCCCCCTCGGGTTGATTCACATGCGACCGCTCCAACACTGGCTGCAGAGTCGGGTTCCTTGGAGAGCGTGGCACACAGGCAGCAGGCGTATGGTCATCACACCTGTCCACCGACGCACCCTGACCCCCTTGTCTTCCATGAACTTTTTTCGGACAGGAGTCCCCCTAGGGCAGGTGTCAAGGCATGTCTCATGGGGCAAGCACGTGCTGGTCCGGACAGACAGCACAGCTGCCGTGGCGTATATCAATCGTCAGGGTGGTGTTCGCTCACGGCAGCTAACACGACTCGCCCGACGCCTCCTCCTTTGGAGTCAGCAGGTGAACAGCTCCCTGCGAGCCACACACATCCCAGGCATCCTGAACCAGACAGCCGACACGCTCTCTCGTCAGTCGACACCTCGTGGAGAGTGGCGACTCCATCCCCGCACAGTCCAGCTCATTTGGGAGCACTTCGGCCAGGCACAGGTGGACCTGTTGCCTCCCCGGACTCCACCCATTGTCCGCTTTGGTACTCCCTGACCGAGGCACGGATGCCCTTGCTTACAGCTGGCCGCAAAGCGGAAGTACGCCTTCCCCCCAGTGAGCCGCATTGCACAGACCCTGTGCAAGGTCAGAGGAAGAGGAGCATCAAGTGGTACTAGTTGCGCCCTACTGGCCCAACTGGACTTGGTTCTCAGAGCTGGTGCATCTGATAACAACTCCCCCCTGGCCGATTCCCCTGACAGAGGACCTTCTGTCATTGGAAGGGCACGTAACAGCATCCCAGGCAGACCCTTGGAACTTCCATGTCTGGACGGGACGAGAAGATCCTGAATGGCCCACCCCCTGCGTGGTTGGGACATCACTCAGGCTAGGGCCTCGGCCACTAGGCGGCTATATGCCCATAAGTGGCGCCTCTTCTTGTCCTGGTGCTCTTCTCGAAGAGAAGACCCGCGGAGTTGCTCGAGCGGGAACATGCTGTCCCTTCCTCAGGAGAGACTGGAGAGTAACCCCTCCCCCCTCCACACTTGGAGTGTATGTAGCCACTACGGCCGCTCATCACGACCCAGTTGCTGGGAAGGCTCTGGGACAGCATGACCTGGTCATTTGGTTCCTCCGCCTCTTCCGCGCTCCGTACCTCTTGTGACCTAGGTGGCGGGCCTCAAGAGCCCCCCCCTTCGAGCCCCTCGGAGCTGCCGCTCTTACTCACCTCACGATAAAGACGGCTCTCCTGATGGCGCTCACCTCCAAGAGGGTAGTGGACCTACAAGCACCCTCCGTGTCCACAGATTGCCTAGAACTCGGGCCCGGTGATTCTCACGCTATCCTGAGACCCCGGCCCGGCTACGTGCCCAAAGTTCCCACCACTCCCCCTAGAGACTAGGTGGTGAACATGCAGGCGCTCCCCACCGGGGAGGAAAACCCAACCCCATCCGTGTTGTGTCCAGTACGTGCACCACTTTTTAAGAAAAAAAAAATGTTGAGCCTATATCAAACCTCTTGTCACCAGCGCACCTCTGCAAATGGACGAGGCGTTGACGCGCATGCCGTTGCACTATTATTCAGGCTTCAGGCTCATGCGGTGTACATGGGACAATAATCCAGCAGCAAAACAGTACAACACCAAGAGGGCTGAGCAAGTGACACTGAGCGTATTGAGCGAGCGGAGCGGAATTTTCAGAAAGGCGCTCTCCGCTCCACGAGAAATATAAACACTACGCTCTCGCTCCGCTTCGCTCACATGCTCTGGTGCTGAGGCCCTGCGTTATAAGTAAACGTTTCAATGCTTCACTGTAAGTTTTTTCACACCCCATATTTCATGACGGCTATTTTAGAAGTGTGTCAAGCGTTCGACAGACTCCTTAGAATATCTTTCAGAACTTTTCAAATTAAAAGCTCTCAATTCATTTCAAAATAAAACATTGCTGCAAAAACGTTCTCGTACTTTTATTTTGAAGGCAAATTCACTAAAGACGTGATTGTGACAGATCTATTTCAGAACCAGCTGCGGGCAAAATAATCAAGATAATGCTGCTGGCGCGGGCCAGATATTATTGCTGGCCCGGGCCGCCTGTTGCTGACCCCTGCTCTAGACCATTAATACAGATATCATTGCCAAAGAATAAGTGGTGCAGATGTCAACCAAGACTGTCAATAAATGCATCTTTGTGAAGAATCTCTTCTTCAATCACTGAATCTTTTACTGCAATCCTGTCCATGTTTGTTCGTCTCAACCAGCGTTTTATAGAGTCGTAGCATAACTCCGCTACGACTGGGGTAGCCATATTCTGCAAGTAATCTAAGGTCGATGTTTTATATCAGGTCTGATGATTGTGCACAACATCAGAAGCATGTGCTTTATCGATTATAATGGCTTGAGAATAAGTACATCAATGACAAATATCTCATGACTTTAATCATGATAATTGAAAGCTTTTGGACTGCAAAGTATCCTTGTTATGTAACATCACACTTAGTGCGTGTCTATTAGAATTAAGTTGGTCGGCGTGGTAGCCAAGGCCCACATAGTCATAAGCCATCAGTGGTAAGCCGGTTGGCTTGGTAGCGACGGCACACATTGTCATAAGCCACTGGTGTTAAGCAAGGTCGGCGTGTTAGCCAAGGCACACATTTCCCATAGGTCTATGCGTTAACTTAACTCAACTCAACTTTATTTATATAGCGCTTTTACAATTTTCATTGTTACAAAGCAGCTGCACATGAGACACATTGACTACAAGCAAAACAATCAAAGTTGTACCTGCAAAAACAAGAAAAGGTTGAAACACAAAAGACAGACACACCCACACACAAAACACTCCACACACACAACACGCACCAACACACACAGACACAGAGACACACACACACACGGATGCGCACGCACACACACACACGTACGTACACAGACAAGTACGCACACACACACACGCTCAGTGAGAGCACACATTTAGGATAAAGGAGAGAGAAGCACAGGTCAAATATAACAGATAATAAATTCCTATATGCAATATTAATTAAGTAAAACTTAAATTCTAAAGCAGCCCCCCCGGTCAGGCAGCTGTCAGGAACCAAATCATAATCGAGAAAAAAAACCTCAGGAGAACCCAGGCCCAACCAGGGGATTCCAGTTCCCCTCTGGCAAAAGCTGCTGCCTCTGCACAAGCTCCAGAGAGCTTGCACAACAAGGCTAAATAAAATAAATAAACTTACTAATAAATAAATTATAGTTTAAGATTATCATTAATAATCTAATAGCATTTGAAATTTTGTGGTGAAGCCATGTCAAGAGGAACCGCGTCCTTCTTTATCCAGCTCTATCATCTCAGCTCTTTCAGGTCGGCCCACTTCCCATTCTCCGCTCTACCATCAGGTCAGGCCATGAACTGCATCCTGCTCGCTGTGGTAACCTTGGAACAATGAGACAAGACTGGCTGAGAGTAGAGTACTGTTCTGTACTCTTTGATGCAACAAGTACATCAGTTGTGTTTTTGGTTCCGGTTGATCTAACTAATGCAGCCTAAACCCTCTGAAGATTTATATTATGGAAGAGTAGTGTATGCAAGATTAAAAAGATGCGTCTTTAGTCTAGATTTAAACTGACAGAGTGTGTCTGCCTCCCGGACAGTGCAGGGAAGACTATTCCAAAGTTTAGGCGCTAGATAGGAAAAGGATCTACCACCTGCACTTGATTTTGAAATTCTAGGTATTACCAACTGACAGGACGCCTGAGAGCGTAATGCACGTGAAGGACTGTAATACAAAAGGAGTTCATTCAAGTACTGAGGAGCTAAACCATGTAAGGCTTTATAGGTAATAAGCAAGATTTTAAAGTTAACGCGATGCTTTATAGGTAACCAGTGCAAGGTTGACAGAACCGGGCTAATATGTTCATACTTTTTTGTACGTGTAAGAACTCGAGCTGCCGCGTTTTGGACCAATTGGAGTTTTTGTAATAAGCCTGCAGGGCAACCACCTAACAGTGCATTACAGTAATCTAGTCTTGATGTCATGAATGCATGAATTAACTTCTCTGCATCTGAGATTGACAGCATATGACGTAGTTTAGATATATTCTTAAAATGGAAAAACGCAATTTTACAGGTGTTGGCGACGTGGCTCTCAAATGACAGATTACTATCGAATAGAACGCCAAGATTCTTTGCTGACGACGAGGGTTTTATGGAACATCCGTCAATAGTTAAACAGTATTCTTGGTTGTTACTTATAGCAGTTTTCGGTCCAATAAGTAACACTTCCGTTTTGTCCGAGTTCAGTAATAAAAAGTTGTTACTCATCCAGTTTTTTATATCGACTATGCATTCCATTATTCGATGGAACTGCTGTGTTTCATGAGGCTTCGAGGAAATATAAAGTTGAGTATCATCAGCATAACAGTGAAAGCTAACTCCGTGTGCTTTATTATATCTCCTAGAGGTAGCATGTATAATGCGAAGAGCAGAGGCCCTAAGACTGAGCCCTGTGGTACACCGTACTGGACTTGCGATTTGCGTGACACCTCATTGTTTATTGCTACAAATTGAAAACGGTCGGATAAATAAGATTTAAACCATTTCAAAGCTATTCCCTTAATGCCGACATAATTTTCGAGTCTATGTAGGAGTGTGCTGTGGTCAATGGTATCGAATGCAGCACTAAGGTCTAGCAGCACCAATAAGTACACGGTCTCGGTACGGCCAATAGCATAGTAATACATGTGGTTCACATAGGCCTTCGGGGCAGCAAGCAGTACATATGTCTTGCGATAGATCTGTGAGGACGTTTCTGTTTCTTGGCTGTCATTGTTATTCTGTGTCTCCTGCTTTGAGGGGGTATTATATATGTTATATGCAAAGCAGCATTTTGTGGATGTATTGGGCGTAGCCAGAGGTGGGTAGTAGCGCTACATTTACTTCGTAGTAACATTTTGGAAAATATGTACTTTTTAAGTAAAATTAAAAGTGTGTACTTTTACTCTTACTTGAGTAAATTTCTAATAGAAAATCTGTACTTTTACTTCGTTACATAACTTACATTGCGTGACGTTCCTTCGTTCCTTCATTTTAAAATATGCTTTTTAAAACGCGTTGTTTATTTCAAGGTTGTCGTCTCTTTTACGGGCATTCCCGAGTGATCGATTCTTTTGAGTCGATTCTTTTGAAAGCATTAATTGAACAATGGGCAAAACCATTTGAATAGGCTAATGAATCAGTTCAAATGATTTGTTCAGTTCGCAGCACGATCTGAATCATCTGAAGCAGGATTACTCACTCCTCGTAGCGCGAAATCTTAAGAACACCAGAACACAAAGAGCGTTGGATGAAGTGGATATTAATCTATATCTATACAATCAAAACTGCAAATGTGTCATATTGTTTGCCAGCAATGATAAATGCCCGCCATATGCGCGCACCCGCGCGACCTGTTCGTCAGACACCGCAACATGCGCGTTACCTGTCAGACACAGAGACGTGGGCTGCAGAAATATACATTTGAAGAACAGAAGGAAGAAAACTTGTTGATGGGCGTGTGGTTCACTGTTTACTGTTTGTTTACAAGTAAGAGCGTTTCACAACACACACGTGACACAACACGAGAAAACATGAGCTTTGTTCAAAAATGTGTATTTCATTTAAGAGAGCACTGCAGATGTTCTAGATCATCTTAGGAAATGCTCTGAGTTTAGTTCATGCTTTAGTTTGACATGGTCTATTATTCTAAATAAGTTGTGTAACTACATTGACATCAGACTAGATGAAATTTACAGAAATGCTTGTCTCTTCTGTGTTTGTCTATTCTTTAGTCTCTCTAGTATATTGCAAGATATCTCTTATGATAATTAAAAATATTGATTAAAATGTAATATTAAAATATTGGCGTTAATATTAATTTTATGTAGTAGGCCTATATAATCAGATACAAAGTAACTAAGTAACTAGCTACTTGAGTAGTTTTTTCATTGCATACTTATTTACTTTTACTCAAGTAAATTTTAAAATAGTGACTTTTACTTTTACTTGAGTAACAATTTCTCTAGTTACTTGTACTTTTACTTGAGTAAAGATTTTGGCTACTCTACCCACCTCTGGCAGTAGCATGTCTTTGCATTAGTGATGTGAAATATCAAAGGCTGAAATGTACTATTATTGTGTTTTCTAAATGTGTAAAATTTCTACAGTGAGTAATGAAAAATCACTTAAGTATAAAAGGAAAGACTTACAAGGGGTTTGAAAGAATCAAAGTAGTTGTATTAACAATATCAATAAACAAAGTATCTAGAGGAAAACAAAATGATTGTATAAATAATGCGCCATAGAGCTGAGTTACAAGCATCTCCCTGATCAGCTGCTACATTTATTGATTTATGCCCATGATCACAACACAAGGCAATCAAGTAGAGACACATCCTTTAGGTGGGACAAAGTCCTGTTGGAGGAACAGGCACATTAATTCATGTTAAAGTAACAACGACATAGCAGTGGTTTTAAACTAGTTCACCCTTATATAACACACCTGACTCAGATCATCGTCTCATTAAGTGAGACATCCATGAATTAGACTAATTGTGTCATATGAATGAGACATACAAAATGTACAGAGTGGATGGTCCTCTGGTACAGAATTGAAAAGCACTGATGTAGAGTAATCGTTAAACTGTCCTTTAGGATGTTTTGGCATTATTGACTGTGTTAAAAATCTTCTCGGTAATGCTTTAGATTACGACCCGCAAAGAACTGCGTAAGTAAACTGAATTTACGGTGTAAGTTTTGGTAACTATAGTGTACCTACGTGTAGGTATAAGGGAACAAAAAATTAGTTCGGGTAATAAAGGGGTAGCAACCAGATATACAATCTGCAAAGAACTGCGTAAGTAAACCTCAATTTATGGTGTAAGTTTAGGTAATTATAGTGTACCTATACGTGTAGGTATAAGGGAACAATATTTTAGGTTTGCGTTATAAATGGGTAGCAACCAGATATAAGCGGGGACTGTTTTTGTTCCACGAAGTTACAGTGTGAGCACAATAAAAATACACACAATCTGATATCCTTGACTCTGAAACCTTTATAATCGCATAATGTACCGCAATGTACAGCATAATTAAGTAATTGTAACAATAATGTACCTCTACAGTAGGCTACATATCAGTAGGTAAAGGGCAGAGATGGGGGACTCGAGTCACATGACTTGACTCGAGTCGCAAATTTAAGGACTTGTGACTCGCTTGACTAAATAAAGAAATTGAATTGACTTGACTTGGACTTGGGATCCAGTGACTCATGACTTGACTTGACTTGACTTGAACTTCATGACTTTCATTTACTTTTACTTTTACATTTTTCTTTAATAATCATTTCATACTTTATATTCAAAGTGTTGTATTTAAAATATTATTATTTTAAATGCATAATTAGGTTCATTTCTGAGGAAAAAAGTAAGTTGTGGTAAATAAAATATGATTTTATTCGGTTTGGTACTGTGACTTGACTCGGTTTGACTTGATCCTTAGCAGGACTCGACTTGACTTGCTTGAGGTAAGCAGCTGACTTGACTTGCTTGGTTTGTTTGCACTGTGACTTGAGACTTGCTTGAGACTTGATGGTAGGGACTTGATACTTACTTGAGACTTGAACACGTGTTACTTGCCCCCATCTCTGGTAAAGTGGAACAATATGCAAAGTTTTAATGTGTAAAATATGTTAAATACATTTTGACCTTTTAAGTGTCCCGGAATGAAAAAGTTTAAGAACCCCAGCTGTACGGCCTGGAAGTGTCACGACTCGTGGTGGGAAAGAACCCAATTGCAGGCAGCTGGGATGAAGGGGTTAACAAAAGACTTTATTTAACAGAAGAAAAACACAAAACAAGAACCCACGTGGGGAGGGGGAAAACAATAACAAGGGATAAACAGGGACAAAGACTAACTAAATACTAGATTAACAAACAATAGACATGAACTAAACTCAACACTTACTACGATGAGACAGGGGAATCCACAACAGGACCACAAACATGAGAAGACTGTAAACACGACATGAAAGCACGTAGCAAACACAATGACCGAACACAGGACAATGAAACATGAGGGTATATATAGGAAGAGACAAAGAGGGATAATGACACAGGGCAGGTGTGGGTAATCAAACACTCAGGGAAAGATAACAAGGAAACGAGAGGAGCGGGGCCAATGACGAGACACTGGAGAGAACGTATATTATTGTATTATTGTATTATATCAAGACAAACATGACTAAATGAAGCAGAGCCATGACAGGAAGGTCATGGATTGGGTTCAATTATCTTTAAAACACATTAAAACTTGTTTGCCATGGTTTCATTATTTGGCATGTGAAATTAAAGAAATGCGCAGGCAACAGAAGACGCGTAATTCTATTCAGCGGGTGTTCTTGTAAACAGACTGAGCCAGGGACCGACTTTCACTTCATCATTTAAATATGTTTGTCCTACCTCAAATTTCAACGATGTAAACAGGACAACCAGCCTACCAAACTGGCGTGTTTTTATGTTCTTTAAGTTGTTATGGGCTGTCCGCTTGTGAGGTAAAAATGCTTAGCATCATAATTAAAAGAAAAAGCTGAATATTGGGTTACGTGTAAACCTTAATTAAATTGTTTTTAAATTGTACAAGTTTATTGATTTGGGTTTGTTACACATTTTACAGACTAGAATGAAATTTAAATATTACATTTAATTTAAATAAACTCAAATTTAATAGAATTTGAGAAATAAAATTAAATTTGGGAAAATATAATGTTGCCATTTATATAAAAAACTCCAACACCTTACTTGTCATTTCTTTGTCTGCTTCTGGCATGAAGAAAACGCATGCAACTTTTGAGGTAAAATAAAATAAAATAATTTCTGCTCCAGATAGCTATTCTTAAATATATACTATTGTCCAGATATCTTAAAACGGTTTTATTTATTTGAATGTGCTGGTTTAAAAATGTATGTCGTTGACATTGAGGGATAATTGATAAGTTTCCTTTCATGTTTTATTGAATAACATCATATAACCGGGATGTAGAGGTATTATGAGTTTATAAACTGTGTTTGCTTGCTTGCTCTAATGGAAAAATACTGCTGTGCTATGAGGAACTCACAAAGAGCTGCATGAATAAAAAACAGGATGTGGTTAAACTGACAGAACATTTAGTTCTGCTAGGAGGGCAAAATGACTACTGACAAAGTGACACACAGGGAGTGAATATATACCTCACCTGATGATGAAACTTAGATAATAGTTTAATTAGTTAGTGCATTAGTAAAGATTAGAATTGTTGAGTTATGTATCATGTTTGTGGTATATGAATGTGCGTCATGAAAATTGTCTTCCGGGAACTGGGCGAAGGAAATAACACCGAAACTAGGTGGGACGGCTGTGTTATACAAATGTTTTTTACAGATAAGAGAAGAGATGGAGTCAGAAGGGAGGCACTGTCCTGATTGGTTGCCATGGAAAGGATCTGCCCAGAGACAAGAAAAGAGGAACAGAAAAAGAACGACGATACATACCTATAAATACTATTGACATGTGTGCTGAGGGTTGTTGGCTTTTGAGAGAGTGGGGAGAGTGACTGACAACCCAAAGCTTTGTTACCTTTTTACATCTGATAATAAAACTTCTGTTTAATTTTGGAGAACGTCTCTGTGCAAATTTTTGAACATTCAGGACTGACCGATAAGTCCAACACATTGATATGATCGTAATTTATCCATTATGCTAAACCGACCCAATGTGCGGAACTGGCAATTGAGAGCATGCGACGAAGCACGGATGAAAACTAGAAGTTTCTTTACTGATGTATTTTGTTCAAGTGTAGCTATTGATACGAGGAGAAATCGCTTTTGATAACACTGCATAAAGGAATCGAACTGTGAGTGAGGCGTGGAGGATCAGCAAGCTTGAGAAGCACATCGGAATCAAAACTCTTCTCTAAAAACGCAACCAGCCAACAGGTTAGCTACCATGTACACAGTTATTGATGGCATCGTAATTGTGATGTAAAATAATTTCACTAAAGTTAAATAAAGGAGTAGCTCCCTAAAATAATGTATTTTTATTTGTTTTCTGTATATTGCAGACAGAGGTGGACAGTAACGAAGTAAATTTACCTGAGTACTGTACTTAAGTACACTTTTTGAGTATCTGTACTTTACTTGAGTATTATTTTTTCTGAGTACTTGTACTTATACTTCACTACATTTGAAAGACAAATATCATACTTTTTACTCCACTACATTTATAAAAAGGTCCAAAAGTAGAAAATGGTTTCTATGCAGCGGGATTTCCTGTGTGCGCAATTTATCTGGCTTGCGATCTGCCAGGACCTTTTACTGTTGCCAAGTATTTCAGTTTTTCTAAGCTCGCGGTTTTCCGGCAAGCTTTGAATGGCCATTTGGCAGATTTTTTTTAACGCAAATCTGGCAACTCTGGGACTTCCCCGCTAAACTAATGTAAACGACGGCGCAGCTACACCGTTGATAGCGCTCTAAATAGGCAAATAGAACATTAAAAGACGAAAAAGGCACATGTTAAAGTGTGGTGTAATCATCTGTGGGTTACGATCAGTCAAAGATCGTAGAAACATTGTCAAGAAAATGATCGGCATTAACGGCTAAACGGTAAATAAGCATCACATACACCTTGAGCTACGCGTGTGTGTTAACTTCTGATCTGCTGCTATATCATTTAAAGCGATTTGGAAAATGAATGATGTTTTTACTGAAGTAACTATAGTTGAAGTATTCCTGTTGAAATAAAAACAATAGATCCCTGCCCAAAATACAACAGAAAATGTAATGGATTTAATGGTTATAATGGGAATTGTACTATGGATACATGTTGTCTACTTGTATGTGATGGATTCTATTGGTGGGATGGTAAATCATATTGGAATAAAACCCAAAACACACTACAGAGAGGAATTTAATTTAAAAATCTCATTCTAATTCAAAAATTCATTGTTTTTTTTCAGCAGGGATGGTATTTGCAGTAAAACCACAGTATCCACAAATTTACCATTTTCTATATATAGGAACCATACTCCAATTAATAATCTTTAGTAAAACCACAGCAACTAAAAATACCATAGTTTCATTATACTAGCTATAGTTTATGTTTGTAGTTAAATTATGGTAATACAAATGGTAATCAATCCAACAAACACATGGCTTCTACACTTTACTATTTACAAGAACCTTACTACTTACTGGTAAATTGCTGCTAAAACTGGTAAAAGGAATATACAAAATAAAAGAACACTGCTTTTAAATACATATAGGCCTAGGGGGCTAATGAGGATAATTAGGCTAAATGATCAAACAGGATTATATCTAGACTAAACATACATGTGCTAAGCATATAAAGCTCTTAAAGGAGTTGCTCACTGCAAAATTTGCCCCCATTGACTTTCCACAGTAGGAATAAAAATTACTATGGAAAGTCAATGGGGGCAAATTTTGAAGTGAACTACTCCTTTAATACAACTGATACTGTGAGCTACTCGGTGTATTCAGTAGGTTGCTTCAGAGGCATAAGGTATATGACAATTAAACAATGCACAACTGACATAAAGGAAATTTACTTTTAATACTTGAGTACTTTTACAAGCACGTACTTCTGCACTTTTACTCAAGTAAGAATCTGTCTTTACAACGTTTACTTGTAGTGGAGTAATATTTGACCAGTAGTATCTGTACTTTCACTCAAGTAAGGAAGTTGTGTACTTCGTCCACCTCTGATTGCAGAACAGCAAGAGCTATGAGATTTTATCAACTCGTCAGCATCAAAAACCTCCGCGGAAAAGAACAGCAAAAGGAAGAAGCCAAGCAATAAAAAACAAGGAAAATACAAACGAGTTACTTTGTTGTCATCAATGTTATTTAAAATGATATAATGATTAGTTCCAGTCCTTGATTCATTATAAAACACAGCTATAACTGCTGCACCCTGTCATGGTTCTGCCCCACCTTGTCTTGCTTCTCTTGACCTAGTGGCAGAACCATGATAGAACCTCTTGTTTTATGTGGAGAGTGACGTTTTGTCCCTGTTGGTCTTCCACTCTCCGGTGTGGCGTCTCTGTTCCCGCCCTTTCGTCTCCTCGTTATTGTTTGTTAATTAGTTCATGCCCCGCACCTGCTTCCTCTTGATTTGTCCCCTTTATAATGCCCTTGTGTCTTCTGTCTCGTGCTGGATCATTGTTCTGTTGCGTCGTGTTTGTCTTTGTGGTGAGTTCTTGTTGTGTAGTTAGTTTAGTTTACAGTGTTCATGTCAAATGTTATTATTTTCAGTCTAGTTAGTTCCTGTCCGTGTTGCTATGTTTTGTTATGTTCCCCCACGTGGGTCCTTGTTTTGTATTTTTAGTTATTATTAAAGTTTGTGTTAACCCCTTACCCGCTGTCTGCATTTGGGTCCTCTGTCCTTGTCTCTGTGTCTCACCCTGAGAACCGTGACAGAATGAACCAGCCATTCTGGACCCAGCAGACAGAGGGATCTCAGCGGGAGGGGTCGATGCCGCCGGACTCCCTTCCAGGGTTGAATCCGCCGGACTCCCTTGGAGGGTAGAGGCCGCCGGGCTCCAGTCCAGAGTCGGGACCGCCGGACTCCCTTCCGGGGTCGAGACTGCCGGAACCCCGTCCAGGATCGAGACTGCCGGGCTTCCTTCCAGGGTTGAGGTCGTCGGATTCCCCTCCAGGGTTGAGGCCGCCGGTGTCCTGTTCCCGCTGCAGATCCCTGCCGGCCTCCCAGCTGGTGCCCAGGCCTGTCGAGTCGACTGTTTGTGTGTTTGTCCTTGTTTGCTGCCCAGCTGCCAGAGAGCGCTGCCCAGCCGTCGGAGATGCTGCCCAGCTGCCAGAGAGCACTGCCCAGCCGCCGACATCCTGTCCTGTCATGTCGACATCCAGGCCTGCCCAGCCGGTGATAGCTGGTCTCCCAGCCGGCCATCCAGCCGGCGCCATGTCCTGTCCAGCCGGCCATCCAGCCGGCGCCATGTCCTGTCCAGCCGGCCTTCCAGCCGGCGCCATGTCCTGTCCAGCCGGCCTTCCAGCCGGCGCCATGTACTGTCCGGCCGGCCATCCAGCCGGCACCATGTGTTGTCCAGCCGGCCTTCGTGCCGGCACCATGTTTTTGTTTGGATTTTTTTCCTATGCATCACGTTTTTGGTCATGTTTGTATAGTTATGTTTTATGTCACAGTCTGTGTAGTCTTGTTTGTTCCTTGAGGAGCATCAGGATGCTGCTCCTTAAGGAGGGGCCTCTGTCATGGTTCTGCCCCACCTTGTCTTGCTTCTCTTGACCTAGTGGCAGAACCATGATAGAACCTCTTGTTTTATGTGGAGAGTGACGTTTTGTCCCTCATGGTCTTCCACTCTCCGGTGTGGCGTCTCTGTTCCAGCCCTTTCGTCTCGTTATTGTTTCTTAATTAGTTCATGTCCTGCACCTGTCCCCTCTTGATTTATCCCCTTTATAATGCCCTTGTGTCTTCTGTCTCTTGCTGGTTCATTGTTCTGTTGCTTCGTGTTTGTCTTCGTGGTGAGTTCTTGTTGTGTAGTTAGTTTAGTTTACAGTGTTCATGTCAAATGTTATTATTTTCAGTCTAGTTAGTTCCTGTCCGTGTTGCTATGTTTTGTTATGTTCCCCCACGTGGGTCTTTGTTTTGTATTTTTAGTTATTATTAAAGTCTGTCTTGTTAACCCCTTACCCGCTGTCTGCATTTGGGTCCTCTGTCCTTGTCTCTGTGTCCTCACCACCCACGTTCGTGACACACCCAAGGATCATTCTGTTGCTGTTCATAGTCGGACAGCGAAGGGCAGGTTTAGTAATTTGCTTAATGAATTTGATGAAATTTCTTCATCAATTGATCCATAGTTTTGTCTTTAATGTTTGTATTGTGTGATATTTTTATAAAAGTAATAAGCTGCTTGAGGCTAGTGCTGTATCGTGAATCAGACATGACTTGGAGGTTGCAAGCAGTTATTTTTAGCACCCTTAAGCCATGACTTATTCACAATAGCTACAGCACAGCCTCTGTACATTCTTGCTTAACACTAGTGAACATTTCATTTAACTAAAGTATAGTAAATGTGTTGTTATAATGTAAATAAGTAGTTTTCACAATAAATGCTGCAGAGTGAAGGATATCGATTTGTGTATATTTATTGTACCATGTAACTACATAGAAAAAGGGGGGTAAAAATCTGACTTCATTTTACGGCCCGCCGATGTAATACTTAACCTGTAACTACATAGAACAAGGGGTAACAAGCTCCACTTACCCTATGACTACACAGAACAAGAGAGTAAGAAGCAGCACTCCAAGTTACAGCTGAAACTGGAGAGCGAGCGAGAGTGCGTTTTACTCAATGATGAATAAACTTTCAGTTAATCCGAGGGTCACATTCCGAGCCGAACCAAATTATATTGTATTTATGTCAATAGATCCTCCTAAAAATACCGTATTGTTCCTTTAAGGAGCGACATCGTGACGCTCCTCAAGGTGACTAACAGGACAAGACAGACTGAGACAGTGACATGAACCAGAAAAACATTGACAGCAAAATCAGGGGCAGACAGGTAAACATGATAGTAGGGTTGGGTCATTAAAAATAACAAACATGGGAGGGGGGTGGGGCAAAACAAGAGTTCATGGGGGGCAGTCCAAATGGGTTGGGACATGGGGGAACAGTCTTAGTCCCTGGGGACTTAAAGGAAGTCCTGGGAGGAACAAGGCTGGGGACCAGCTGTGACACCGGCTGGAAGGCCGGCTGGAAGGCTGGCTGGAAGACCGGCTGAGTCGCCGGCTGGAAGACCGGCTGAGTCGCCGGCTGGAAGACAGGCTGAGTCGCCGGCAGGAAGGCCGGCCGGAACGCCAGCTGGAAGGCCAGCTGGGACACCGGCAGCACCGGACTGGACACCGGCTGCACCGGACTGGACACTGACCTGGAAACCGGACTGGATGCCGGCTGGATCACAGGCTGCACCGGACTGTACGCCGGCTGCACCGGACTGGACACAGAACTGGACGCCTGCTGCGCCGGACTGGATGCAGGCTGAATCGCCGGCGCCAGCTAGATCGCCGGCAGGATGGTCGGCTGGGACGACGGCTGCTGCACCGGCCTGGATGCTCCTCCACGATGCTTCTCCCTCCTCCTCCGGTCAATCGGGCCCGTGGTCAACTTAGCCGGGCCCGTGGAGGACAGAGAGAGTTCTGGGTCGGAGGAGTCCACAGACGTCGTCCCCAAGTCTCTCCTCCCCCACTTGCCATGGGTGCTGCCAGGAGGACCGGGGACCGTGGAGCTTAAACCAGAGGGTACTGAGTCCCCCCGGGTAGCGGCAGCCAGGACGAGGCCCTCCGGAGCGAAATCGTTTTCAACTCCGCCTCGCCAAACTCGGTCACCCCGCCACCACCGAGAAAGCCCTGGCGAACCCGTAATTTCCCTGACGGAACCCTAGCAGCAAGTGGACTTGGCCGGATCGTGAGGATGATGCCGTGCCGTCCATCGGAGCTGCCTGATGTGTTCGGTTAGTTTCGGTCATTCTGTCATGAAACACTCGGGAGAGAACCCAATTGCAGGCAGCAGTTCAGGGGTTGACAAAGGATTTTATTAAACACACAAAAACACAAAACAAAGACCCACGGTGGGGTATAACAAGACAAGCAGGGTAAAGACAGAACATAGACTAGCTATCACTAAACTGAAATAAACAACACTAGAAATAAACTAGACTGAACACTTACTAAACTTGACTGGGGTTTTCACAGCAAACAGGAACACAGCAGTACATAGATCCACAGCATACATGAGAATTCACACAGCTAAACACAATGAAACATGAGGACTATATACATGGAAGAAAATCAAGAAGGGACAGGTGCAGGGCATGAACTAATTAACAAGCAATAACGAGGGATACAAGAGGGCGGGGACAAAGACGCGACACTGGAGAGAGAGAGGATGTGGAAGGCCAATAGGGCCAAAACGTCTCTCTTCACATAAAACAAGGGATCCTGCCGTGATTCTGCCACAAGATCAAGAAAGACATGACAAGATGATGCAGAATCACGACTGTATAATATGTAGGTCTGCTATTTATCAATGTTGTCATCAATGGGATTTCATTCCTCATCACTTTTGATGATGCCCAGACACGATTGTTTCTCACAAGGTGTGAATTGGCTTGCCAAACATTTGTGAAAACAAGAGTTCACCAAAATACTGTTGGTTGTTCAGTATTTCTGTGATTCACCTGAAGTCACAATGGACTAGAAATGCCTCTTAAACATTATTGCATGCAGTGCACAATGTCGTGCCATTGGAGTGCCTCAAGGAGCCAGCAAAAGGGTCATAATGGTGATGCACCGGATAGTGTACTGTACTGTACTGTACTGTACTGTACTGTAGTCACTCTGTGGGAAGCGTCAGTGTGAAGACTCAAAACAGGAAAGAAAGTTTTTCCAGTCTAACAAAAAAGATGTCATTGAACATGTTACAGCAGATCAAAAATCTTTGTACTGTAAAACAAGCATGAATTGCATGGTTTAACAAATGCAACAAACAAGTCATTAACAAAAAACAACAAATGTTATGCATTGAGACAACCAGTCAGTAGGCAGTGTTACCACCTCTGACATTGATCACAGCCTCACATCGCCTGTGCATGCTTGATATGAGGTTTTGGATATTCTGTTGCGGGATGGCTTGCCATTCCTCCAGCAACGCTGTTTGCAACTCCACTCAGGTTCTTGGAGGGACCTAACGTGCTTGCACTCTTGACTGTAGCTGCTCTAAAATGTGCTCAATGGGGTTCAAGTCGGGTGAACGGGCTGGCCACTCCATCCTTGAGATGTCCTCCTCCTCCAAGAATTCCGTCACCAGCCTTGCTCGATGTGGGCGGGCATTGTCATGCATACGCACAAAATCTGGCCACATTGCACCAGCATATGGTCGCACAACTGTTCTCAGAATTTCATCTCTATACCTTTGGCCTGTCAGACTGCCATTTTCGATAATGACAAGCTCTGTCCTTCCACCCATGGATATGCCTCCCCAAACCATGACCGATGATCCGGCAAAACTGTCATGCTGTGCAACCTTTTGTGGCAAATTTCTCTCCCCAGGGCGACACCAAACCCTCCTTCGCCTGTCTAGGAAGTCCACACAGAACCGGGACTCATCTGTGAAGAGCAGTGTACCATACTCATTCAGTGTCCACCTGTGGTGTTCTCTGGCCCACTGCAGACATGCCAGTTTGTGTGCTCTGGAAACTTCATGAAGTTGTCTCCTCACAGTCTGAGTGGATACTTGCACCCCTGTTGCATCCTGAAGGTAATTTTGCATGCTGACTGCAGGCATGAAATGATTTCTGCGGGCATGCAGGGTCAAGTATCTCACCTTCAAAATATAAATTCTGTCATAATTTACTCACCCTCTTGTTATTTCAAACCTGTGTGACTTTCTTTCTTCCGCAGAACACATTAGAAGATATTTTGAAGAATGTTGTTTTATTACCAACATTTTTCAAAATATCTTATTTTGTGTTCTGCAGAAGAAAGAAACTCATTCAGGTTTGAAATGACAAGTGGGCGTGTAAATTATGACAGAATTTTCATTTTGAAGGTGAAAATTCTTTCCAGACTGGACTATTGCAATGCGCTACTAGCTGGACTTCCTGTTTGCACGACAAAACCTCTACAGATTATCCAGAATGCAGCGGCAAGAGTGGTCTTCAATGAACCGAAGACAGCACACGTCACTCCTCTCTTCATTAAGTTAAATTGGCTCCCTATAGTCGCTCACATCAAATTAAAAACTCTTCTCCTGGCCTACAAGACCATCACTGGTTAGTTTAGTTTAAATATTGTCTCAAAAATTATTTCAGTGGTAGAACAACTCTTAAGAAGATTAAATCTACTGCCACTGCTACCTAAGCAGCCTCCTAGAGGCTACAACCACACTCTGTAAATTCTGTATTCGGGTCGGTACACACACCCCCTGCCTGCGGATGAGTGTGATTATGGTTTCATCAAATTAGTAAATAAATTGACGTTATTGTGCGCCCACGGGGAAGCTTATACAGTGACATTATTTACAGCATTGGTAACAGACAATTGCGCTTATCAACCACATGGGGAACCTGTGAGCAAAAGTTCTATAGTGTTGCTTTAAATAATACAGAAACAGGAATGCATTATCAGCTTTCTATTGTTTTTTTTTTTGGTAACACTTTACAATGAGGTGCTATTTGTTAACAATTATTTTATGCATTAACTAACATGAACTAACAGTGAACAATACTTTTACACAGCAAAATCGCCAGTGTTAAAAAAGGTCAAATTGACACTCACAGTGTATATATAATCCACACTAACGAAGGGTAGATTATATATACACTGTGAGAGTTAATTTGACCTTTTTTAACACTGGCGATTTTGCTGTGTACAGCATTTATTAATATTAAATCATGTTAAATTCAGCATTTAATAATACATTATTAAAATCAAATGCTGTCACTGTTAACATGAGTTAATGCACCATGAACTAACTCGAATAACTTGTGGCGAGCACACCAGTGCGCAATCAGCGTCTCCATGGAAACCTCCAAATCACACACACCCGCCTGCCGATCATTCAACAGCTGACTTCCATCAAACTTACCATATATAAGCCAGAAGATGAAAGGAGATGTGGTGGTTGCTCTCCACCTGAACATATCGCTAACACTTTGTTTCTTTCCTCACCACAGAGAGCGAGTGATGATCGGCAGGCTCCTTCACAACGACACGGCCGACTTTCTCACCAGTTCCGGAACACGAGGCGAGGAGGATTCACCCCACACCGTGGACGGAGCTAATTCCCCACAAAAACCTACTCACTGTCTGCTTCTAAAACGGTGCCTGTGTGAATAAAATTACCTTTCGGGGACATTGTTTAACATTCTCCGGACTGTCTCGTTACTCTGCCCGCCACAGTTGGTGGAGAATGCGGGCAAATTGAACGAGTACAAAGACTACGGATGAATAAAAAACCCTGTCACTTTCTCTACAGATATTTCTCTCTCTCTCTCTCTCTCTCTCGTTTCGGACGAAGGCCAGGATGGAGGAAATTATACGCCGCCTCACGGAACTCTCTACTCGGCAACAGGGCTTCACCGAACAGCTCGCCAAACGGCAAGAGCGGGTGGAACACTCGCTGGACATGTTACGGGAACTTCCCGCGACCAGAACACCTCTCCCGGAATCTCGCTCTACAGCGCACCTGCATCTTACCAAATTGGGTGAGCTTGACGATATCGACGCTTACCTCCACACTTTCGAAGTTACCGCCCTCCGTGAAGCCTGAGATAAGCGCGAGTGGGCGCGGCTGCTGGCTCCGTTCCTGACCGGCGAGGCCCAACGAGCCTACTTTGCTCTCCAGGCCCCCCAGAATGAGGACTACGACTCTTTGAAGAGAGAAATCCTCGCCCGAGTGGGGTTATCGCCAGTTGGAGCCGCCCAGCAGTTCCATGCTTGGGTTTTCGACGAGCAGCAGGCGGCTCGAGTGCAGGCCGCCCAACTAACCCGATTGGCGCATCTCTGGTTGCTGACGGGCGATCCCTCCGGGGCCCAGGTCGCGGAGGCCGTCGTCATAGACCGCCTGTTACGCGCGCTGCCTCGCCTGCTCAGGACTCCCGTAGGCATGCTGGACCCCACCTCGATCCGGGAGCTAGTGGAGGCCATCGAGCTCGCGGAAGCAACGTTCGCCCGAGAGATGGGAGAGAGAGTCCTGCCTCCACCCAGGAGGGCAAACCGTGGTTGGCGACAGCAGGAGGGTACCTCAATACCAAACAACAGACCCCAGCTGGTTTTTCCCCAGGATGAACCGATGCCGACAGAACCCGCCACCCCCTCTACACGCACCTGGCTTGGGGGCTGCATCATACACCGCCATCTTCCCTCGGAAGCCCCAGAACGAGTGGTCACACTCGATGGCCACGACATAGTGGCAACACTTGACTCAGGGAGCTCCGTAACACTGGTACACCCCTGGATACTCCGACCCCGGCCAAGAGGAAAACTCTCCCTACCAATAACCTGTGTCCACGGGGATACCCGCGAGGTTCCAGCTTTTTGAGTGATGATTTTGGCAAAACCTTGTTTTTGGCCCCTCGACTTTGGCGTGATTGAGGATCTGCCCGTTCCCATGCTGCTGGGGAGAGATTGGCCAGGGTTTGATCAGCTGTTGGCACGGACAACTTGACGTGACACCCAGAGGTCGAGAGACAGCAGGCGCCGGCGAGTGCAGCGACAACGGCCCGTCCTGATGGCTAGCGGGACCGAACGAGAAGGTGAGCGCATTCCTCAAACCCCTAATATACTCTCTGATCTTTTTCAGCGCGTGACGGAAGGGTTTTCCTTGTTCACCACAGAGAGCGAGTGATGATCGGCAGGCTCCTTCACAAGGACACGGCAGACTTTCTCACCACTTCCGGAGCACGAGGCGAAGCGGATTCACCCCACACCGTGGACGGAGCTAATTCCCCACAAAATCTACTCACTGTCTTCTCTTAACACGGTGCATGTGTGAATAAAATTACCCTTCGGGGACACTGTTTAACATTCTCTGGACTGTCTCGTTACTCTACCCGCCACAGTTGGTGGAGAATGTGGGCACATTGAACGAGTACAAAGACTACGGATGAATAAAAACCCTGTCACTTTCTCTACAGATATCTCTCTCTCTCGTTTCGGACGAAGGCCAGGATGGAGGAAATTATACGCCGCCTCACGGAACTCTCTACTCGGCAACAGGGCTTCTCCGAACAGCTCGCCAAACGGCAAGAGCGGGTGGAACACTCGCTGGACATGTTACGGGAACTTCCCGCGACCAGAACACCTCTCCCGGAAGCTCGCTCCACAGCGCACCTGCATCTTACTAAATTGGGTGAGCTGGACGACATCGACGCTTACCTCCACACTTTCGAAGTTACCGCACTCCGTGAAGCCTGGGATAAGCGCGAGTGGGCGCGGCTGCTAGCTCCGCTCCTGACCGGCGAGGCCCAACGAGCCTACTTTGCTCTCCAGGCCCCCCAGAATGAGGACTACGACTCTTTGAAGAGAGAAATCCTCGCCCGAGTGGGGTTATCGCCAGTTGGAGCCGCCCAGCAGTTCCATGCTTGGGTTTTCGATCAAGCAGCAGGCGGCTCGAGTTCAGGCCGCCCAACTAACACGATTGGCGCATCTCTGGTTGCTGACGGGCGATCCCTCCGGGGCCCAGGTCGCGGTGATTTCGGTGTACGCTGCAGCTCGCAAGCCAGGTGCGTGAAGGGGGGTGGCGGGTTCTGTCGGCATCGGCTCGTCCTGGGGAAAAGCCAGCGGGGGTCTGTTGTTTGGTATTGAGGTACCCTCTTGCTGTCGCCAACCGCAGTTTGCCCTCCTGGGTGGAGGCAGGACTCTCTCTCCCGTCTCTCGGGCGAACGTTGCTTCCGCGAGCTCGAGGGCCTCCACTAGCTCCCGGATCGAGGTGGGGTCCCGCATGCCTACGGGAGTCCTGAGCCGGCGAGGCAGCGCGTGTAGCAGGCGGTCTATGATGACGGCCTCCACAACCTGGGCCCCACCCCACTCCCTACTTCTTGGTAAAGAACGGTCTGTTGTATTGCGTCGCACTGAGGCGGGGGGAGGAGAAACAACTGCTGGTTGTCCCAAAAGCCAAGACTGCCACGGTGATGGAGTTGGCTCATACCCACCCAATGGCCGGACACTTAGGCTCAGCCAATACCGCTCAACGTATCCGGGATTGGTTTCACTGGCCAGGGCTGGAGACGGAGGTAAAAAGATTCTGCCAAAGCTGTCCTACTTGCCAGCGGACCTCACCAAAGCGGGACCCCCTCCCCAGCCCTCTGATTCCCCTCCCCATCATTGAGGTAGCCTTCTCGCACATCGGGATGGACCTGGTAGGGCCTCTGCCAAAGTCTGCCCATGGCCATGGACACATATTAGTAATCGTGGACTATGCTACTCGATATCCAGAAGCCATCCCGTTAAGAAAGGCCACAGCCAAGGCCATCGCCCAGGAGTTGTTCATTCTCTTCACCCGGGTGGGGATTCCTGCTTAAATTTTGACTGATCAGGGGACCCCGTTCATGTCCCGGCTGATGGCCGACCTCTGCCACCTCCTTAAAGTCAAACAGCTCCGAACCTCCGTCTACCACCCCCAGACCGATGGCCTCGTTGAGCGATTCAATCAAACTTTGAAGAGGATGTTACGGCGTGTGGTGGCAGAGGATGGGTGCGACTGGGACCTCATGCTCCCCTATGTACTCTTCGGAGTACGAGAGGTCCCTCAGGCCTCCACCGGCTTCACACCTTTTGAACTCTTTTTTGGTAGACAACCTAGGGGCTTACTGGACGTGGCCCGCGAGGCTTGGGAACACCAACCCGCCCCTCACCGAAGCATAGTAGAGCACGTCCAACAAATGAGAGAGCGCATTGACCGCGTGATGCCCCTCGTTAGGGAACACCTTGTGGAGTCCCAGCGTGCCCAGAGACGGCTATATGACCGGCCCGCACAGCCCAGGGAGCTACAACCGGGAGACCGAGTACTCATCTTAACGCCCTCACCTACATCAAAGTTCCTGTCCTCCTGGAAGGGCCCCTGTACGGTCGTCGAGAAGGTAGGGCAGGTCAATTACCGGGTTCGTCAGCCGGGAAGACGGAAAGAAGAGCTGCTCTACCATATAAATCTCCTGAAGAAGTGGGTGGCCCCGCCGGAACACATGGCAGCCATCGCAGCCTCAGAGCCCCCGGTGATTCATATGGGAGAGCAGCTCTCCCCCGTCCAGAAGACAGAGCTGGGTGCCCTGGTCAGTCAATTCTCAGATGTGTTCTGCGAACGGCCCGGGCAGACCAGGATAGTCCAGCATGAGATCCGGACGCCCCCTGGCGTAGTCGACCGACAGCGGCCCTACCGGGTCCCCGAGGCTCGTCGACTGGCGATCGAGGAAGAAGTTACACGGATGAGAGACCTCGAGGTAATTGAAGCATCACGTAGCCCCTGGTCCAGCCCCATCGTCATGGTTCCAAAACCAGATGGCACTCTCCGCTTTTGTAATGATTTTCGCTGGCTAAACGAGGTTTCCAGTTTCGACGGGTACCCCATGCCCCGGGTCGACGAACTCCTCGACAGGTTAGGGTCAGCGCGCTTCATCTCTACACTGGATCTCACGAAAGGGTACTGGCAGGTGCCCCTCTCCCCCAAGTCAAGGGAGAAAACTGCCTTCAGCACCCCCTCCGGACACTGGCAGTACCGGGTACTGCCCTTCGGGCTCCACGGGGCACCTGCCACTTTCCAACGCATGATGGACATCCTTCTATGGCCCCATCAAGAGTATGTGGTGGCCTACCTGGACGACCTCGTAATCCACTCAGAGAACTGGGATGAACACCTCGTAAGATTGCGGAGAGTGCTGATGGACATCAGGAAAGCGGGGCTGGCCGCGAATCCGAGAAAGTGCCACCTCGGACTTGCAGAAGCACAGTACCTGGGTTTCCGCGTTGGTCGAGGGATAGTCCAACCGCAGGTCCAAAAGGTGGAAGCAGTCCAAAAGACCTCTCGGCCCATCAACAAAACCCAGGTACGGGCCTTCCTCGGGTTAACGGGCTACTATAGATGCTTCATTCCTAACTTATCCTCCCTAGCCAGTCCCCTGACCGACCTGACCAAAAAGGGGCAGCCAGAGAAGCTAATCTGGAGTGCAGGAGCAGAGGGGTCCTTCCAGACACTGAAACGGGCCCTAGTGTCGTCCCCCCTTCTACACGCCCCCGACTTTGGTTGCCCCTTCATACTACAGACAGATGCTTCCGACGTCGGCCTGGGTGCCGTGCTCTCTCAACAGAAAGGAGGAGAGGAACATCCAGTCCTCTACATCAGTCGGAAGCTCACCCCTGCAGAGTCCCTGTATGCCACAGTCGAGAAGGAAGCCCTTGCCATAAAGTGGGTAGTCCTGGAGCTGCGGTATTACTTACTCGGCCGAACCTTCTCACTAATGACCGACCACGCACCCCTGGTCTGGATGGCCAAAGCCAAGGACACGAACCCCCGTGTGACCAGGTGGTTCCTCGCGCTCCAGGACTTCCACTTTAAAATCTTACATCAGGCAGGGGCTTCCCATGGCAATGCCGATGGACTCTCAAGGTGGTGGTCAGGTTGGACATCTCGGTCAGGTACGCTTCCCCCTCCCCCTCATTCTCCTTTGTTTGCCCACAGATCGACACACCGGACCACAACGACGCTTGGGGGGGAGCACCGGTGCGCAATCAGCGTCGCCATAGAAACCACCAAATCACACACACCCGCCTGCCGATCAGTCCACAGCTGACTTCCATCAAACTTACTGGATATAAGCCAGAAGATGGAAGGAGAAAGGGGAGTTGCTCTCCACGTGAACGAGTCTCTAACACTTTGTTTCCTTGTTCACCACAGAGAGCGAGTGATGATCGGCAGGCTCCTTCACAAGGACACGGCAGACTTTCTCACCACTTCCGGAACACGAGGCGAGGAGGATTCACCCCACACCGTGGACGGAGCTAATTCCCCACAAAAACCTACTCACTGTCTGCTTCTAAAACGGTGCCTGTGTGAATAAAATTACCCTTCGGGGACATTGTTTAACATTCTCCGGACTGTCTCGTTACTCTGCCCGCCACAAACTGTATTAACATGAACTAACATTGGCATGGATTATTTAATGCTGAAAAACTAAATTGTTCATTGTTAGCTAATGTTAGCTAATGCATTTACTATCTAATAGCAAATTATTGTAAAGTGTTACCTTTATTTTCTCTTTAATTTCTGCCATTTCTTTAAAAATATTTGTTACTTAACTATTCTTGGTCTTGGGAATATTAACTAAATACCTTGTGGCTTGTTTGTGAAATAAATGTGTGCACAAATGTTGATGATTTGAAACTATTTTTAAATTTGTGTGAGATTTTTCATTATGAAATATAAATGAATTATTTACAGACATCCATGTGCAATCAAGAAGATTTAGAGTTCTGTAATGTATTTAGCCCATCATGCTCTTTTTTTCCTTCTCTTGGGTGTTGATATCTATGTGACAGGTTGACAGATACATTTGTGACCTCTCCCTACCACCTCGTTTCAACCCTTGTGCAGAGGAAGTCCCTCTCCCTGACCTTCATCCACATCAGCTGGAAACAGGACAGTGTCTCTCTCTGATAGCTCTTGGATCCATGTCATAGATGAGCCATGGTTCCTTGACCCTCTGATTGTGATCCACACTGATAAACGAGGCTTTGAGAGTAGCTACAACAATGGCAGATCAATTAAGTTCTTCTTCAATCAAAGCAGCGTCAAATACCATTTCTTAAAATAAATTTGTCACTACAATGTTTAAAATGGACCAATGGTCCATTCATTTCTGCATTTCCATATCTTCTTGCACTTTGGTCCTGTCTACCCCAGTGTACTCATCCAGTCCTATTTCTGGAAATATTTGAAGGCGGGAATCAGTATATACTCTTAAGTGATTCTCTAACTCTCATGTAGAATGGCAGGGCCCTCCACCCTTTTATTTAAACGTAAAAGTGGATGTGGATGGTGACAACCATTAGATAAGCTAATTGGAAGCAGGAGGCTGAAAATGTGTCTCCTGGCTCAGGATCTGCTTCTAATGAGGAACTATGGTTCAGAGCGGTGACAGAAGGAGATATTACCTAAAATCCACTGGAGATCCGTGTGGACATCACCATGTTAAAGAAAGTGGTCTTGCTTGCAATTAAAGGGATAGTTCACCCAAATATTCTATCGTAATTTACTCACCCTCAGATTGTTCCAAACTTGCTCCAAACTACTAACATCCAAAATGTTAGTAACCCTATTGACTACCATAGTATTTATTTTCCCTACTATGGCAGTAAATGGGGGATTAGATATGTTTGCTTACTGACATTCTTCCAAATACCTTCCTTTGTGTTCAGGAGAACAAATAAATTTATACAGGTTTGGAACAACCTGAGAGTGAGTAAATTATGACAGAAATCTTTTTTTTGGCGAACTACCCCTTTCCTGCTGATATCTTTGGCTATTCAGCCAGGTAGCTGAGAATACATGACACTTGTTTAACAACATTTTTAATTCACAGTAAATTCTAAACAATGGCAAATTAAGCTAGATCAACACTTCAAATAAATGTGTAAAAGTTTTGTATGGTTGTCAGGGCATTGCTAAGCAGTTGCTGAAGTGCTCTGTTTTTGGCATGTTGAAAGGGATTGGCTATGGGCAGGCCCGGATTAAGAACTCAGAGGCCCCTGGGCACAAGTGTGTTATGGACCCCCCATACACACACATGCGCACAATAAAGTTTTAAATTAGCCTAGGGTACTATGTGTATGAAACACCTCTATGTTTCAGGATTACAGGATTACATTGACAAGTTACAAACTATGATCACAACCTGAAGGACAATATCAACACTTGTACAAATCCTCCATCATACAGGATATACACCACATGATTGCAACAAGGCCTTCCTGGACCAGCAACAACAATATTAAGACCTTTCCCTGAATACTGTAACTCACTGGCATATTCAAGCACACACTACCACACCTCAACCTTTTTATTCAGTTCTATCAGATTCTCCCATAATTCAACACAAACACGCCAGATTCACAAAACTGTTCTTAAGAGAAAATATAAGAACTTTCTTCAGATAAATTACAGAAAGTTCTTAAAAATATTCTTAAATGCAATTCTAAAATATTTCCATCTTCATTTTTTCAAAGACTAAAAGGGCAGGGCAGTCTTTGTCAATGATTATACTACAAGAGTAATTTGTCCATTTGTTAAACTTTATTTGTGTAACAAGCACCTCTCGACTCACGTTATTATGTAAGCGTGTAATGTGTTACAGTAAACGACATTAACAAGTATTATAAGTATTATTTAGCATATATATTATGACATCTTTTTTTTAAAAACATTTTGCGATGTATGTAAAAGCACTGTGGATTACCAATATTTAGCCTTCATTATTAGATAAGTACTGATCAACATTATATCAATATAAAATAATTCACAATTGGCAAGGAAACACCACCAAATGTAAAAAAACCTCTAATCTTTTAAGATTTAAGACAGCCACGAGGGTATATCAACTCATTATATTTACAACAATAAAATCGTTCTCATTGACATATTTTCAGTTTCTGTTGTCAGTTCATGACGCGACATCATCTAACAACTTAGAATAAAAAGCGGTGATTTCGACTATTTGTTCTTTCACACAGCCTCATGGTAACCATGTGCATATTTACCGACGAACTTTGTTCATATTTATATATCCAAACAGTCGATAACAGTAAGCGGGTTTCCATCACTCTGGTTTTATTCGTATTTTGAAGTTTCGCATCAGACACGAGTGATGGAAACGCCAAATTTCGAATTAAAAACCCTTAATTCGCAAAAAAGTTTTTAAGATCGCTTGAGGTGGTTTTTCATTTTTGCGAAAAAGGGTTAATGCGAATAATAGGAGATGGAAACGCATTTGCCGAATAAATTCCTCCAAAAACTCACGTAACTGCACTATGAGACGGCGTAACCTGACTAACCAGAGTACTGATCTTGTTACACAGCATCAGAAATGTTGTGATGGTCATTCTTAAACGCCTGAGCAAAGTCGTCAAGTATTTCTGTAATTGCCTCTTAGAACTATCAGGACTATGTTTCCCGAACAGCAGACATCCACAAAAGCAGCGCATTTATTGTGTTTTCTAATTGTCTGTTTGCGCAAGTATTATTATATATGAAAACTATTATATTCAGTTGCTTCTCTTACTTTTCTTACTGTTATTTAGTGCCAGTTTATTAGGAAGTGACTAGTTGACTAGTTGAATGGAAACGGTGCTTATTCGCAAATGTTTTATGCGATATTCCAATTTTGCGCATAAGCTAAATTGGCAACTTTGGATGGAAACCCGGCTAGTGACAGGTTGTTGGAAACGCTGTTTTGTACTCATTTTATTGACGAGTTACCTATGGTGCTGCTTCTTCCTGCCGGGAAAGGGAGACCTTGCGCTCGCTGGGCAGCACTGGCGATATTTTCCCACTGAATGAAAGCTAAGGTTTATCCAAGAAGTCGCTAGATTTGTCGCTATGCGCTTCTTCTAAACAAAATCCGATTAAATCAAAAGACAGACTTCCTAATTTAGAAACACTGTTTTGTGTGTGCACCTCCGTGTGCGCGGGAGAGAGAAGCGCACGGCAGAATGAATATGGCGTAAACGCTGTTATGTGAAAATGTTTTCTCTTGCCTGGGCCCCAAGCGCGCATGGGCCCCTGGGCCTGTGCCCATAATGCCCATTGGATAATCCGGCCCTGGCTATGGGGGGGTTAGTGCGACACTGAGAGGTGGTAATCAGGGTATACAAAGTGGCTGCTAGGGTGCATGTATACGTAGATAAGTATAGTTTAATGCTAAAATGTTCCCAAATGGGACAAAGCGCAGGTGTAAAGATATTGTTTGTATTAAGACGCATCTTCCTCGATTAGGAGCCATTCAAATATATCTCTGTATACTATCCATCATTACATTATCTGATCCCACTTATTGACAGTGGGCTCAGAGAATGCAGGATTGCATGTATTTGTGTATAATAAGAAAATCCAATTATTCTATTGCAGATTTTTGCCAGTGCCTAATAACCAGTAGGGGTCCCATGGCCACCCCTAAAAAACACTGGCCACCCCACTGGTCCTCCAACAGAAAGACATTTTGTATAATAATAATAATAATATTATTTTATAATCAAATTAACATGAACATTGATGAAGGACTATTAAAAATGAAATAAACGTCAGCGTTCATGAGAAGAGTAACGTGGGAGATGAAATTCATAAGTAAAACATAAGGATCTCACATTTGTGACCCTGGACAACAAAACCAGTCTTATGGGTCAATTTTTCGAAATTGAGATTTTTACATAATCTGAAAGCTGAATAAATAAACTTTCTATAGATGTATGAGTTGTTAGAATAGGACCATATCTGGCTGAGATACAAACGTTTAAAACTCTGGAATCTGAGAGCGCAAAAAAATCAAAATATTGAGAAAATTGCCTTTGAAGTTGTTAATCAGGGGCACTGTGACAGGCCATCCACTCACAAAAATAAAGTTTTTATATATTTAAGGTAGGAAATTTACAAAATATCTTCATGGAACATGATCTTTACTTAATATCCTAATGATTTTTGGCATAAAAGAAAAATCGATAATTTTGACCCACACAATGTATTTTTGTCTTTTACTAAAAATGTTCCCGTGCTACTTAAGACTGGTTTTGTGACCCAGGGTCACATTTCAGTAAAAAAAACTAGGAGGAATCCCCTGCTGCTTTAACAGGGCAGCATGGCGGAGGTGGCAGTTGGTGTCCAGGACAGAGACTTGGGCTTGTTATGGAGGATGTTACGGTTGTCTGTGAGAGGTGATGTGACTTGAAGTTCTTCACAAATCTGCAGTAGAACTTGGCGAAACCAAGAATCTTTGGAGTTTTTTTTATGGGGGTGGGAATGGGCCAGGACTGGATAGCTTCTACCTTCCTCTCGTCCATTTGAATGCCTTTGGCAGAGATCTGATATCCCAGAAACTTGATGGAGGTCTGGTGAAATGTACACTTTTTCTGCTTTGAGGTACAGGTGGTGTTCGGGGAGCTGCTGGAGGACCTCAGAAACGTGCTGGCGGTGTTCGGTCTCGTTCTGGAAGTACACCAATATGTTATCGATGTACATGAGCATGAAGCATTGGAGGTACTCCCAAAAAACCTCATTAATATGTCCTTGAAATACGGAAGTGGCATTGATGAGACCATAGGGCATTACCAGATATTCGTAATGGCCACCGGTGAAACTGATGAAAGCAGTTCAGTGTTGAGTTGAGCAGTTGAGTGCCCAGGCAGAAAAGCGCTATATAAATGTAATTAATTATTATTATTATTTCCCTTCAGTCGGTCTCTCGACGTTGTGATGAGAGAGAGACTGGGGTTTGATCTTGAGAACCTATCATCTCCGAGAGGAATTTAAAACGCCAATGGGCTTTGGCGAATGGCACACGCACGCCAGTCCCCGCCCCGTGCATACGGGTATAAAAGGGAGGCGGCGCGGTCATTCACTCATCCTTTGTTCTTCGGAACCTGCATGACGTACATGTCAAGCGCTCCATCTTTTCGAAATTTCTTCCAGACTGCTGGATTTACGACGCGAAGCAGCGGATTTCTCCCTCTCGGTGGCGGACTTCCCCTGGGCGTCTCGGCAGCGAACTGCAGATATTTCTAAAAGCAAATGTCCTCTCACAGTCTGCACTGTCTTCGGGCATGTCTTGCAGCTGTGTTCTTGGGTATGACAGACTCAACCCCAAGTCTGACAGGCACGACACCTGTATTGCATGTTGGGGGTCCAGCATGCATTGGCAGGGCTCATCGATTAAGGTGTTGTGGTCACAGTTGGCTACGTTCTCCGGAATGTATCTGCAACCCTGTCTGCTTCCTGAGCGAGGTCGACCGCTTCAGCGAGCGGCGGGGGTGATCGGGGATTCCCATGGATGTCACTCCGCCAGCTTCGGCTCACGGACCATCCATGCCCCGGCACGCTCACCTGGCTCGTCCCCGATGGGCAGCGGTGTACTGTCCCAAAGCGGGCAGACTCGACAACGGGATGGGACAAGCTTTCTGTCATAACATCGGACAGCTACCTCCTGGCATTGGAACTCTTGTCTCTGGGCGGTCGAGCCCAAGATGAGGCGACGCAGAGATGACGGCCGTGCTTGCCCGGACATGGCTGTGCTCGCGGCTGACCTGGAGGTGCATGAGGAGCTCACAAAGACGTGGAATATGGTGTTCGCGGCATGTTCCTGTCTGACGGGCTCAGGAGCTGTTACTTCCCTGGACGGTGGGGCAGCTAAGGGATATGTCGATCCCCCCAGGTGGAATGTGCAGTTGCGGTGCACCGCAGACTTCCAGGGGATGTAAGCTCTTTGACACTCGTGTCGAAGACTTACGATGCTGTGGGTTAAACTGCTTCCACCTTCCACGCTATGGCGACCCGTTGGGTCATATGTCAAAGTGTTAGGATCTGGTTGATGGGAAGGCCGACCCGGCTGCGCACCGCCACAGGCCTCGCGCCTTGTGCAACGGAGGTGATGGCGAGTACCCTGGGTCGGACGATGTCCATGATAGTGGTCCAAGAGAAACATCTGTGGCTCAATCTTGCGTAGTGAAGCTCAGAAGGCCCACCTTCTAGATCATCTCGCAAGCAGGGCTGTGTGGTGACACCGTGGAGGTTCTCCGTGGTGAAGAATCATACTGCTCCGCCATGACCTGGCCACCTATTGGTCGCTGAGGTCCCGAGCACAGCCTGCCCCCCAGCAGCCCCACCCCCCTCGCGGTGGCCCCTCTGGTACTAGGTTCCTCAGAGATACAGAGCCCCACGGGAGGGGGCTTCTACCCCGTTGGGAACCTGCCTGAAGACAGAGCGGCCCTGACAGGATGGGGATTGAGAGTACAGCGGGCAACCCCCCACGGCCAGGTCATCGCCGGCGGGTCAAAGCGGGATGCTGCCTGCCAAATCCCCCACCTGCACCTCCTGAACAAGCACCTACACAAGCTGCCATTCAGGATGCTGATTCAGAAGCGCATCTTGGGCTCAGTTCGTCACCAAGATTGGTTCGTGGCAATCGACCTGTTGGACGCGTACTTTTACGTCTGCCCTTCGGTCTGGCCCTGTCTCCATGGGCTTTCAAACTCGTAGAGGCTGCCTTAGGTCCCCTCAGAGATCAAGGCGTGCAGATACTCAACTATCTCGATGACTGGTTTATCTTGGCGCACTCACGAGATGTGTTGTGTACACACAGGGACCTCATGCTCTGGCACCTAGACCGTCTGGGCCTACGGGTCAACCGAGAGAAGAGCAAGCTCTCCCCAGCTCAGAGTTCCTCTTATCTCAGTGTGGAACTAGACTCTGTCCGTATGTCAGCGCGTCTCACAAACGAGCGTGCGCATTCGGTGCTGAACTGTCTGAAACTTGTCAGGCGGACTCCAGCGGTCTCGCTGAAACATTTTCAGAGGCTCCTGGGGCACATGGTGTCCTCGACAGGGGTAATCCCTCTCGGGTTGATGCACATGCCACCGTTTCAGCACTGGATTCAGAGTCGTGTTCCAAGGACGGCGTGGCACACAGGCACCAGGCGCATTACTAACGCCTCAGTGCCTTCGCACCTTCACCCCTGGGATTGAGGCTCGTCGTGGTCAAGACAGATGCCTCCCTGCAGGGGTGGGTGCCGTGTGCAAGGGGCACACAGTATCGGGGAAGTGGACAGGTCCCTGGCTGCGGTGGCACATCAACTGCCTAGAGTTGCTGGCTGTCCTTATGGCACTGAGGAGGCTCCAGCCCCTTGTGCAGGACAAACATGTGCTGGTCCGGGTTGCCTCCCCGAACTCCACCCATTGCCCGCTTTGGTGCTCCTAATTGCGCCTTACTGGCCCAACCAGACTTGATTCTCAGACCTGGTGGCTCTGACGACAGTTCCCCTGGCCGATTCCCCTGACGAAAAGCCTTCTACCGTAGGGGAAGGGCACACCAAACCAGGCCTCTGGAATTTCCATGTCTGGCCCCTGGACGAGACGAGGAGACCTTGAGTGGCTTGCCGCCGGCGGTCAGAGAGACCGTCCTGCAGGCTAGAGCCCCCGCCACAAGGCGTTTATATGCTTATAAGTGGCGTCTCTTCTCGTCCTGGCGTTCTTGCCATGGGGAGAACCCACGGAATTGCCCAATCGGGTCAGCTTGGCCTTCTTATAAGAGAGACACAAGAGTAACCTCTCCCCATCCACATTTAAAGTGTATGTAGCCGCTATTGCCCCTCATCACAATCACATGGAGGGTAAGTCTCTCGGCCAACATGACCTGGTCACCAGGTTCTTGAGGGGCGCGAGAAGGGTGTATCCACCTCGACCTCGTTTGTTGGAACCAAGTCCAGTACTGGTAGAGTCGCCCCTGCTCAGGTGGACCCCTATACTAGGACTGTTGCCCCATACGTAGTGACTCCCCTGCAGGGTCGTCCCATATGTTGAATTCCTCACTCCTGGTTCCCCTTTCGGTGAGCCTGTGACCTCCCCTCCGGTGGTTACTCCACCTGGGTTCTGTCCCCCCATTCAGACTGACATAAATACTCACATGTTGTTCTCCCCTATGGTGAGACCATGTTGGTGTCTCCACATGTAACCTCCCCTTGTGGTAGGATGTGGCCTCTGTAACATACTCTTCAATGAGTAGAGCAGTGTTTCCCCAGTGTTCTTACGGTGCCGGATTGCCACCCGTGATGGCCTTCGGTACAAGCTTCTAAGTATGCTACTACTACTGATCCCACTGGAAGATTATGTCGTAGCACTCACTTGTGACTCGCTAGTCCAGTCAGTGTCACTCCGCTTGAGGTTGTGATACGGCTCAGCACCGTGGCGTGTAAAGATAGGTCCCCAGTCTGTCTCTCAACACAACGTCGAGACACCGACGGAAGGGGAACGTGTCGGTTGTCTTCATGCCACAACGCTTCGCCGACTGGGGTTTGATCTTGAGAACCTATCATCTTGCTGTTTGCGCTCTGCTTGCTTAAGCTCAACAGGGCTCTCAAGTTTCCGTGAGTAATTTCAAGCAGTTCACATACACCGCACCAAAACGAAATGTGATTGGTTGCTTTACCTGTTAGTCATATGGCCTCTTGGTCGGGCCTTGGCCAAAGAAGCGGAGACATTTCCCAGACTTAGCTGTGTCCCAAATGACATAAACTAAACTTTGCATTATGCTGTCAACCATCTAGTATATGAATTTAAGAAGAGTAGTATCATCCCAAATGGAATACTAACCGGAAGTGTGTGCAGGCAAATGATGTCAATCTCACAACTCAATGCATGTTAATAAAAATAAATTTGTACATCGTACAAATAATATAACTTTATCTTTGCTAAGCTTGACTTCAGTCAGCATTAAATTGAAGCAAGGAGAACTTGCTCTGACCCAACACTGCTACATAAGCGAAACTGCGACCGTTGAGTGCGTGAAATGTCCAGAGTTCCACACTTCATATTTTCGGTCGAATGAGTGCATCATTCGGGTACTTATAGTGCACTTCTTTTGAGAAATGTTAATGTAAATGCACTGCTCACACTATTTATACTACAAATGGCAAAGAATATTGCATAAGTGCACGATTTGAGACGCTCCTCTTCAGTATGAAGGTCTGACTACGCGGGACTAGGGTGTATGCATCCCCTGCCAGCTTCACTGCTCGTTTTACCCATTTGGCTCCTTAACTTGCTCATGTAACTACGATGCCAATTGTTGCAGGGTGTACGCTTCCCCTGCCATCTTACTGCTAGTTTGACCCTTTCAGCTAATTAACACTTGCTCATGCAACACTAGTGCTATTTTTGCAGGGTGTATGCTTCCCCTGACAGCTACTGCTAATTTAACCCATTCAGCGCTTTAACAACTTGCTCACTCAACTCATACAATTTGTTGCAGGGTGCATGCTTCCCCTGCCAGCTCTACTGCTAGTTTAACCCAGTGCCTGCATAATTAGGCACATTCTTTATGCTATTTAGACATGCTAATTTGTTTGGGGAAATGATTTTGTTTCGGTGGCCATTATTTAGTTTTGGGGGACATGTATTGCTGCACTCCTGCTATGTCCATGCAAGGCTGTATGCACGGTCGGAGAGTTTGCCCAGAACAGTTTAATTCCGCTAACCTTAAATATATGCTATTGTTAAATATTTGACGACAGTGGTCCTGACAGAAATCAAGCGTAGCGTTAGTTCTGGCAGGTCAAGTGAGTCTAGCTTGCATCAGCCGATCACATCAGGTGCAGCTAATCAACGTTAACCAATAGTCATACAACACACACTAAACTGCGTCCTATTTAAGTTGCATTTCTTTGCTCCTCATCAGCTGCTTAATCGTGCTGCACTCAAAACCCACCTCCATCCCCTCTATATCTGCCTGTATCTGTCAGATCATTTAATTTATTCCTGTTACACATCATGAACTGTTCTGGTTCCTTAGGTGGGGGACTTGTATTGCTGCGCTCCCGCTATATCCATGCAAGGCTGCATGGACTGGCAGATAGTTTGCCCAGAACAGTTTCATTCCACTAACCTTAAATACATGCTATTGTTAAATATTGGTTCCTGTCTGCATCGCTGCCGGTGGTTTGTTTGTATCCTTGCACTTGCACTTGGTTTTAATATTAGTGTATTTTATTATCACTGTCATTGCTAACTTATCCTGATATCTCAATAACCCTGTCCTTGTTATTTACTTGAATATTCTAAACCAAAATTGATAGTTAACTCAACGCCGTTAGCATAGCATTAGCGTGCTACTTGCTTTCTGTTTACACTGTGGAATATCATATTGCCTTCTAGTTTGTCTTGTGTGTTTACTGTTTCTCTTTTAAGAGTATATACTACGATTCATCGTGCAATCTTGGTAAGTCGGAATAACTCTTCAAACCCGGTGAGTTATGGCTTCACCTCCTATTATTGTTACTTGCACCTCGTGTCATATGTTTAGCTTAGCCTTCTCTATCAGCGGGGAGGGTTTTACATGTGATAAATTAGGGTGACCATATGAGCCATTTCTCCCGGACGCGTATTGCCAGGATTCAGATGCGTCTTCCTGGAGTCGCATTTGTCGACCGCATACGTCACCAAGGTTTATTATTTCAGGTTTTATTTTATAAAGGCAGCTGTTATATTCCAAGGTAAGAAGGACTACAATGAACTACAATGATTATATGTCTTATGCGATGTTAAATGTTAATTTGGACACACTTTATTTTAAGGTCCAATTCTCAGTATTAATAAACCATTAACTAGGACTTTTGCCGCCGTAAACTCCTAATGTGTTGCTTGTTAATAGTTAGTAAGGAAGTTGTTAGGTTTAGGTATTGCGTAAGATTAAGGAAGTAGAATATGGTCATGTTGAATATGTGCTTTATAAGTACAACCCGATTCCAAAAAAGTTGGGACACTGTACAAATTGTGAATAAAAAAGGAATGCAATAATTTACGAATCTCATAAACTTATATTTTATTCACAATAGAATATAGATAACATATCAAATGTTGAAAGTGAGACATTTTGAAATGTCATGCCAAATATTGGCTCATTTTGGATTTCATGAGAGCTACACATTCCAAAAAAGTTGGGACAGGTAGCAATAAGAGGCCGGAAAAGTTAAATGTACATATAAGGAACAGCTGGATGACCAATTTGCAACTTATTAGGTCAATTGGCAACATGATTGGGTATAAAAAGAGCCTCTCAGAGTGGCAGTGTCTCTCAGAAGTCAAGATGGGCAGAGGATCTCCAATTCCCCCAATGCTGCGGCGAAAAATAGTGGAGCAATATCAGAAAGGAGTTTCTCAGAGAAAAATTGCAAAGAGTTTGAAGTTATCATCATCTACAGTGCATAATATCATCCAAAGATTCAGAGAATCTGGAACAATCTCTGTGCGTAAGGGTCAAGGCCGGAAAACCATACTGGATGCCCGTGATCTTTGGGCCCTTAGACGGCACTGCATCACATACAGGAATGCTACTGTAATGGAAATCACAACATGGGCTCCGGAATACTTCCAGAAAACATTGTCGGTGAACACAATCCACCGTGCCATTCGCCGTTGCCGGCTAAAACTCTATAGGTCAAAAAAGAAGCCATATCTAAACATGATCCAGAAGCGCAGGCGTTTTCTCTGGGCCAAGGCTCATTTAAACTGGACTGTGGCAAAGTGGAAAACTGTTCTGTGGTCAGACGAATCAAAATTTGAAGTTCTTTTTGGAAAACTGGGACGCCATGTCATCCGGACTAAAGAGGACAAGGACAACCCAAGTTGTTATCAGCGCTCAGTTCAGAAGCCTGCATCTCTGATGGTATGGGGTTGCATGAGTGCGTGTGGCATGGGCAGCTTACACATCTGGAAAGGCACCATCAATGCTGGAAGGTATATCCAAGTTCTAGAACAACATATGCTTCCATCCAGACGTCGTCTCTTTCAGGGAAGACCTTGCATTTTCCAACATGACAATGCCAGACCACATACTGCATCAATTACAACATCACGGCTGCGTAGAAGAAGGATCCGGGTACTGAAATGGCCAGCCTGCAGTCCAGATCTTTCACCCATAGAAAACATTTGGCGCATCATAAAGAGGAAGATGCGACAAAGAAGACCTAAGACAGTCGAGCAACTAGAAGCCTGTATTAGACAAGAATGGGACAACATTCCTATTCCTAAACTTGAGCAACTTGTCTCCTCAGTCCCCAGACGTTTGCAGACTGTTATAAAAAGAAGAGGGGATGCCACACAGTGGTAAACATGGCCTTGTCCCAACTTTTTTGAGATGTGTTGATGCCATGAAATTTAAAATCAACTTATTTTTCCCTTAAAATGATACATTCTCTCAGTTTAAACATTTGATATGTCATCTATGTTGTATTCTGAATAAAATATTGAAATTTGAAACTTCCACATCATTGCATTCTGTTTTTATTCACAATTTGTACAGTGTCCCAACTTTTTTGGAATCGGGTTTGTACTAATTGTCACGGTCTGGTCGGACATCATCTGGCACGGGATTGTTTTGTTTTTGTCGAGCACATGGTTGTCACTGAGCTGTCGGCTGACCTCGTGCTTGTGTCCGCGTCTTTCGCCCCGCCCTCTTGTTTCTATATGACTTTCCATGCACTGGTGTTTTTCCACTCCGTGTTCACACGCCTGCTGGCACTTCACTCATTAGGCATTATTCGTTTCCTTAATTACCCCATACCTGGTTATGATCTCCTCTTTACGTTCTCCTTATATTCCCTTCGTGTTTCTTGTCCGGTGTCTGTTCATTGTGGATTATTCTGCCCAGACTGCCCCAGGCGTAGCTGCGGCTCGCCTGTTGAAGCTAAGTTTACTGTTCAGTGGTTTTTGTCAGAAGTATCTCAGCCTTAGTCAAGTCGTGTCTTGCATCTAGCCTAGTTCTCCTACCTTCCTTGTTATCTTCGCTCCTCCTTCTGGTCTGCTTTCTTCAGCAGCTTGCTTTGGCACTCCGGTCAGTGGTCACCACAGTCGTACGACTTCTCGGAGGAGGATTCACCTGCAACTTCTCCAGGCGCAGCATTTCCCCAACCTGCCAGCGCGGATCGAGTCTAGTGAGGTCACTAGGCGCTTCCGCCCAACACTCAGCACCGGCAGCCTATCCTCGACTCTCCGTGCTGATGTCTGCCATCTCCGGATTGGATTGCTCGCGACCTGCTCTTACATTTCTCTGCCCTTAGTCTGTGACCAATAAAAACTGTTTTCTCTCACTCTTTGGTTCTCTGTGGTTATGTCATGACACTAATAAACAGCCAATATGCTTATAATAGGCATGCTAATAAGCAACTAGTTAATAGTGGGAATTGGTCCCTATTCTAAAGTGTTACAGTTAATTTTATAATGCTTTTTTACTGAAATGTGAGAACCTCGATGACGTATGCGGTTGACTAATGCGTCTCCCGGAGGATGCACCCAAAATCTGGCAAGGAAGTGTCTGGGAGAAATGGCTCACATGGTCACCCTAGATAATTGCAAGGAAATAGTTAGATATCTTAGAATTAGAGTCTCGCATCCAATCTTTATCTGAGGATAGTAAGAGTGTAAGGTTCATAGAAAACACTTTAACTCAACTCAACTTTATTTATATAGCGCTTTTTAGAATTGCCATTGTTACAAAACCAGCTGTACATGAGACATATTGACTATAAGCAAAACAATTAAAGTTGTACCTGTAAAAACAAGAAATATTCCACAAACTCCACACACACAATATGCACACGTACTAACACAAATAGACATACACACACGGACGTGCACGCACACACACAGTGAGAGCACACACACAGACACACACACACGCGCAAGCACACACACAGTGAGAGCACACATTTAAGATAAAGGAGAGAGAAGCACAGGTCAAATATAACAGACTATAAATTCCTATATGCAATATTAATTCAGTAAAACTTAAAAATTCTAAAGCAGCCCCCCTGGCCAGGCAAATAGTGAAAAAAATCAGTATGCAAACGGTGGCGAGGAACCCAAGGCTCTAATCGAGAAAAAAATCCTCAGGAGAACCCAGGCCCAACCAGGGGATTCCAGTTCCCCTCTGGCAAAAGCTGCTGCCTCTGCACAAGCTCGACAGTGCTTGCACAACAAGGCTAAATAAAAATAAATAAACTTACTAATAAGGTAAATTATAGTTTTAAGATTATCATTAATAATCTAATAGCATTTGAAATTTGTGGTGAAGACGTGTCAAGTGACCGCATCCTTCTTTATCCAGCTTTATCATCTCAGCTCTTGTCAGGTCGCCGCTTTCCATTCTCTGCTCTACCATCAGGTCTGGGCATGAACTGCATCCTGCTCGCTGTGGTAACCTTGGAACAATGAGACAAGACTGGCTGAGAGTAGTAGTACTGTTCTGCACTCTTTGATGCAACAATCAGTTGTGTTTTTGGTGTCGGGTTGATCTAACTAATGCAGCCTAAACCATCAGAGGATTTATATTGTGGAAGTGTAGTGTATGCAAGATTAAAAAGATGCATCTTTAGTCTACATTTAAACTGACAGAGTGTGTCTGCCTCCCGGACGGTGCAGGAGACTATTCCAAAGTTTAGGCGCTAGATAGGAAAAGGATCTACCACCTGCACTTGATTTTGAAATTCTAGGTATTACCAACTGGCAGGATGCCTGAGAGTGTAATGCACGCGAAGGACTGTAATACAAGAGGAGTTCACTCAAGTACTAAGGAGCTAAACCATGTAGGGCTTTATAGGTAATAAGCAAGATTTTAAAGTTAATGCAATGCTTTATAGGTTACCAGTGCAAGGTTGGCAGAACAGGGCTAATATGTTCAAACTTTTTGTATGTGTAAGAACTCAAGCTGCCACATTTTGGACCAGTTGGAGGAATAAGCCTGCAGGGCAACCACCTAACAGTGCATTACAGTAATCTAGACTTGATGTCATGAATGCATGAATTAACTTCTCTGCATCTGACATTGACAGCATATGACGTAGTTTGGATATATTCTTAAGATGGAAAAACACAATTTTACAGGTGTTGGCGACATGGCTCTCAAATGATAGATTACTATAGAATAGAACGCCAAGATTCTTTGCTGACGACGAGGGTTTTATGGAACATCTGCCAATAGTTAAGCAGTATTCTTGGTTGTTACGTATAGCAGTTTTTGGTCCAATAAGTAACACTTCTGTTTTGTCCGAGTTCAGTAATAACAAGTTGTTACTCATCCAGTTTTTTATATCGACTATGCATTTCATTATTCGATGGAACTGCTGTGTTTCATGAGGCTTCGAGGAAATATAAAGTTGAGTATCATCAGCATAACAGTGAAATCTAACTCCGTGTCGCCTTATTATATCTCCTAGAGGTAGCATGTATAATGCGAAGAGTAGAGGCCCTAAGACTGAGCCCTGTGGTACACCATACTGGACTTGCGATTTGCGTGACACCTCATTGTTTATTGCTACAAATTGAAAACGGTCGGATAAATAAGATTTAAACCATTTCAAAGCTATTCCCTTAATGCCGACGTAATTTTCGAGTCTGTGTAGGAGTGTGCTGTGGTCAATGGTGTCGAATGCAGCACTAAGGTCTAGCAGCACCAATAACGAGATACAACCTTGGTCAGACGCCAATAGCAGATCATTTGTAACTTTGATCAAAGCAGTCTATGTACTGTGACATGCTCTAAATCCAGACTGGAATTCTTCATTGATGTCAGAAGTAGCATAATTGAGTTGAAACTACTTTTTCCAGAACTTTAGATATGAAAGGGTCGAGTTGGGGTTTTTTGACAAGGGGTCTTATAACAGCCACCTTATATGCTTTAGGCACATGTCCTAATGTCAGAGATGAGTTAATAACACTAAGAAGAGGATCTATAATTTCTGGGAGCATTTCTTTCAGTAGATTTGTAGGTATAGGGCAGTGGTCACCAACCCTGCTCCTGGAGATCGACCGTCCTGAAGATTTCATCTCTAACCCCAATCAAACACACCTGAACTATCCAATCAAGGTGTTCAGGTCTGCTTGATAATTACAGACAGGTGTGCTGAAGCAGGGTTGGAGATGCAGTCTGCAGGACGGTCGATCTCCAGGAACAGGGTTGGTGACCACTGGTATAGGGTCTAGCATGCATGTTGTTGATTTAGATAGCTCATCGTGATCTACGGTATAAAATAATTGCATTTTCTCCTTAAGGGCACTGTAGTTAGTTTGTTCAGTGGGTTTCACTTCTGATTGCATTGTTATAATTTTTTCTCTAATATCTTGGATTGTATTTGTGAAGTAGTTCATAAGTTCATCACTGTTATGTGATGTTTTTTTTTAAAAAAAAGGGTTTCAGAGACATCACTTCCTGTTTGCTGAGAGCGCGTGGTTTGAGTCGGAGCTCTTTCAAACTTATTCTTAATACATCGTTTATTCTTGTTATATCTTAAGACTTGTGTTTTAAATTGTTATTCACAGAGGGTAAAACATATCCTTAAGTATATCCCATACCAAAAATCGTCCTTAAACGCACCGATAATTTATTTTTATCGGATCACTCGCTATTAGCCTCAGGCTGTTAGCATTCCCACCCTGCCTGCTCACTGCTTAACACACTGTTCTCATTATTACATCACTAATGGCTAATGTTTCAGATGTGTTTGTACCTCTGAGTGCAGATGAGGAAACGATCGCACTTCAGTCGGAAATGGAGGCAGTGGAGAAGCAGATCCAGGATCTACTAGAGAAGCAGACACGGCTGCGAGAACGTAAAACGGCGCTGGAAACATCCAGAGCTGACGCTCGCAAATCCGCGGTAAGTTTTCATCGCGATTTTAATACTCCTTCCACTTCTACTCTGAGTGTTTCTCTGCACAGAGCCCAGGCTTCGAGAACACGGTCAGCCCAAATGAACTTCACTCCTGCACCGGCACACCCACGGCGAAAGGCGCGAGCCAGGACTGGAGCGATGACCCAACCGCCACCACCGGTCTTCGAGATCCCGACCAGGAACCGCTTTGCCGCCCTCTGCGAGACGGAATGCAACGCTGTGGTCATCGGAGACTCAATCGTCCGGAACGTACGCGCTTCCTCCACTAAAGGTAAGGTGCGCACTCATTGTTTTCCTGGCGCCCGTGTTCTTGATGTCTCTGCGCAGGTACCTGCGATCCTGAAGGACGATGCAAACGTCGGAGCTGTCGTGCTGCACTCGGGGGTGAATGACGTCAGGATGAGGCAGTCGGAGATCCTGAAGAGGGACTTCAGGAGTCTGATCGAGACGGTATGCAACGCATCGCCCACGGCGAGGATCATCGTATCAGGGCCGCTTCCTACCTACCGACGATGGAATTTAAAGTTCAGTAGACTATTTGCTCTAAATAAATGGTTGATGTCATGGTGTATTGAACAGAGGCTGCTCTTTGTTAATACTTTTTATCTGTTCTGGGAGCGACCTAGGCTCTTCCGCCCTGACGGCCTGCACCCCAGCAGCATCGGAGCGGTTCTTCTGTCTGACAACATCTCAAAGACGCTACGCACCGCTTGACTACGTCTCCCAGCGGTAAGTCAAAACTTTAACCATAGTCTGTGTTCCTCCCACTCATCTGTTATAAATGTTACTGCTTCCAAATGCATAGAGACTGTGTCTGTCCCCCTAATAATACTACAAAATAACAAAATAGCCAAATCTCAGAGAAAAAATATAATCGTGATTAAACCTGAGGACAATGTAATAAACGACCAAAACAAACTCATAAAGTTCGGCCTACTTAATATTAGATCACTAAATTCAAAAGCAGTTATTGTAAATGAAATGATCACAGACAACAGTTTTGATATACTTTGCCTTACCGAAACCTGGCTTAAACCAAATGATTATTACGGTCTAAATGAGTGTACCCCACCAAGCTACTGTTATATGCATGAGCCACGTCCGGTTGGTCGAGGTGGCGGTGTCGCAACAATCTTTAGAGACTTTCTTACTGTAACTCAGAGAACGGAGCATAAATTTAAATCATTTGAAGTGCTTGCGTTGAACATAATTGTTCCAATTGACAGTAAAAAAATCATTGCTTTCTTGTACATTGGCTACAGTGTATAGACACCCTGGTCCCTACACTGATTTTCTGAAAGATTTTGCGGACTTCCTATCGAACCTATTGGTTAACGTTGATAAAGTACTAATTGTCGGAGACTTTAATATCCACGTAGATAGTGCTAACGATGCATTAGCAGTGGCGTTTACAGAGCTATTACACTCTTTTGGAGTAACACAACACATCAATGGACCCACTCATCGATTTAATCATACACTAGACTTGATTATATCTCACGGAGCCGATCTAACCAATATAGATATTATACCTCAAAGCGACGATGTCACTGATCACTATCTTATAACATGTACACTGCGCACTGCAGAAATCAGCCGTTTAACTCGTTATCGACAGGGTAGAACAATTACCTCGACTACTAAAGATAGTTTCGCAAAGAGCTTGCCAGATCTGACTCCTTTAATAACCATACCAATAAATACAGAATCGCTCGATGACATGACCAGCAAATTGGGTACTATTTTCTCTAATACATTAGAAGCTGTCGCACCTATGAAGTCAAAAAAGATTAATGAGAAAAATGCAGCACCATGGTACAATAGCACCACTCGCGCCCTTAAAAGAGAAACACGTAAACTGGAGTGCAAATGGAAACAAACCCAATTAGAGGTCTTTAAAATTGCGTGGAAAGAGAGTGCAAACTGTTATAAAAAGGCACTAAAAGCAGCAAAGGCTGAGCACCTCCGTAACCTCATAGAAACTAACAAAAACAATCCAAGGTTTTTATTTAGTACAGTTGCTAAACTAACAAATAAACAGACTTCACCTGACCTGGGTATTCCGCCGCACCTTGGTAGCAATGATTTCATGAATTTTTTTACAGAGAAAATCGAAAACATACGAGACAAAATAGTAAAAACTCAACCTCCAAGTCTGTCCTATAAATTAGTACCAACCATCGCCCCAAAAGAAAGGCTACAGTGTTTTTCACCTATAAAACAGGAAGATTTAATTAAACTTATTGCAACATCTAAACCTACAACTTGCTTATTAGATCCCATACCAACTAAATTATTAAAAGAGTTATTACCCGTTGCAATTGAGCCCATTTATAACATTATCAACTCGTCAATTAATCTAGGCCATGTCCCAGGACCCTTTAAACTGGCCGTCATTAAGCCTCTTATCAAGAAACCAAACTTAGACCCCAATGAACTAGGAAACTATAGACCGATTTCAAATCTCCCTTACCTGTCTAAAATACTAGAAAAAGTAGTGTCCACTCAGTTGTGCTCTTTCTTACAAAATAATGACATACACGAAAAATTCCAGTCAGGCTTTAGACCGCATCATAGTACTGAAACTGCGCTCGTTAAAATTACAAACGACCTGCTTATAGCATCAGATAAAGGTAACATCTCACTCCTAGTCCTGCTCGACCTTAGTGCTGCGTTCGATACTGTAGACCATAAAATACTTCTAGATCGCTTACACAATTATACCGGTATTCAGGGACAGGCACTACAATGGTTCAGATCTTACTTATCAGACAGACATCAATTTGTCCATTTAAATGGGGAATCATCAAATCTAACGCAAGTAAATTATGGATTACCTCAGGGATCGGTTTTAGGACCCTTGCTATTCTCCATATACATGCTGCCCCTTGGAAACATTATTAGAAAACATGGAATTAGCTTCCACTGTTATGCAGATGATACTCAGCTATATATCTCATCAAGACCAGATGATTCCTTCCAACTATCCAAATTGGCAGAGTGCATCGACGATATAAAGCATTGGATGACTTGTAATTTCCTTCTTTTAAATTCTAATAAAACAGAAATATTACTTATCGGACCAAAGACACGTGAGCAGAATATTTCGGATTATGACCTGCAAATTGAAGGCTGCACTGTTACTCCAACAAATACAGTTAAAGACCTTGGCGTTATATTAGACAGCAACCTGTCATTTAAAAATCACATCTCAAATGTCACAAAAACAGCCTTCTTCCACCTTAGAAATGTTGCCAAATTGCGAAATATTTTATGTGTGGCTGACGCAGAGAAGCTTATTCATGCATTTGTGACCTCAAGACTTGACTACTGTAATGCACTGCTTAGTGGTTGTCCTGCAGCATCAATAAACAAACTACAGTTAGTTCAGAATGCAGCTGCCAGAGTTCTAACCAGGTCCAGAAAATACGATCACATAACCCCAATGTTATCAACCCTTCACTGGTTACCCATTAAGTATCGTATTGACTTTAAAGTTCTTTTAATTACTTATAAAGCCTTAAACGGTTTAGCCCCTACCTACATAACAGAGCTTCTACCACACTACAACCCATCACGCTCTCTAAGATCTCAAAACTCCAGACTTTTGATAACACCTAGAATAACTAAATCCACCAAAGGGGGTAGAGCTTTCTCATACGTAGCACCTAAACTCTGGAATAGCCTCCCCGATACTATTCGAGGGTCAGACACACTCTCCCAATTTAAATCTAGATTAAAGACACATCTTTTCAGCCAAGCATTCACTAATACATAGCTAATGAACAGCAGCTACGCTAATTATTCTCTTTCTGTTTCTGCCCTCGCCTCGGGATGCCCATCCCGAGGTAGGGAGAGATTCCGCCAGGCCCAGATGAACGTCATATGCCCATCCACAACTAGAGATTACGCCAGCTACATCGGAAAATCCCGTGCCATCCTCCTGCGAGAGCCTGCGGACTGACTGACCATCCAGCTCCATCCAAGGCAATTCCATCACCACCCAAGAAAAAGGCGACCATCTGGCCGGCCCAGCTCAGACAATTCCATCCCCAACCGAGAGCAAAGACGGACTACCTGTCACATAAATGCTAAATTTACAATACTTGGTATTTAATGCTAAACTTACATCACATGACAGCAGTTTGAAGTTATGGCTGCACTCAGTGACTTTGATTGGAGGTAGCTGGGTGGGTGTTGTAGGGAGTGGGGGGGCTTGTTGGTTGTGGTTCGGGGCGTTTCATTTGTTGGGACTGTGTGGGTCTGGTCTGGTTGGTCTTGTTTTGTGGTCGATGTTGGACAACAGAGGAATAAAGTTAATTATGCCATTACTACTTTGCCCTGGTTGTTCCTCTGTTGTTGATCGCGGAATGGGACCGGGTTGGACCTGCACGGTTTCGGCGGGTGGGGCTTCCTGGGTCGCGGCTAGTGGGCTCTCCCTGTTCTTCGTGGACGTTGCTCGGTGGCTTTGGTCGGGGTCACTGATTGCAGCTATGACACGTCAGAGGAGATCTGGCCCTCCCGGCTGAGCCTGGTTTCTCCCGAGGTTTTTTTTTCTCCATTATTCATCATTGGAGTTTGGCTTCCTCACCACAGCAGAGCAGTGCAGTGTTGGCTTGCTCACCGGGAGACTGCATTTATTTATTTATTCATTTATTTATTTTAATGATCTTGCTTGGTCTATAAACACCATGCACTGTGCTGTGTTTTACCTTTCTGTGTTTTTCTTATTTGCTCCTGTAAAGCTGCTTTGGAACCATGCACATTGTGAAAAGCGCTATATAAATAAAATTGAATTGAATTGAATTGTTATGCTGATATACAGGATCAGAAGTCACTGACAATTTATTTTTTGTTAATTTAGCCACTGTGTTAAATAAAAACCTAGAGTTGTGCTGGTTTTCTTCTATTAGTGATGAAAAGTAGGTGGATCTAGAAGTTTTTAGGGCTGTCCTGTATTTTTGAATGCTATCCTTCCATGCTGTACGAAATACCTCTAATTTAGTTTTCTTAAAGTTGCGCTCCATTTTTCGGGCCGCTTTCTTTAGAGCCTGAGTGTGTTCATTATACCACGGTGTGGGGCTGCCATTTTTAATCTTCTTTAAACGTAGTGGAGCAACTTTGTCTAGCGTTACCGAGAAGGTGGAATTAAAATTTTCAGTGGTAATGTCAAGATCTTCAACGTTATTTCTCATGATTTGAGACAATTCGGGCAGATTATCGAGAAACGCATCTTTGGTAGTTGAAGTTATTGTTCTACCATATTTGTAACAATGAGTTTTATTTGCAGCCGTAGGCCAGTGAAGCAAACATAATACCAGATAATGATCCGAAATGTCTTCACTCTGCTGAAGGATTTTAATGTCGTTCACATTTATACCGTAAAACAGTATTAAATCTCAAGTATGATTACGAAGGTGAGTGGGTCCTGACACATGTTGACTAACGCCCATGGAGTTAAGAGTGTCTTTGAAAGCCATTCCTAAGGCATCTGTATCGTTATCTACATGGGTGTTAAAGTCACCAACGACAAGGACTCTATCTGCAGACAGTACTAGTTCTGATAAGAACCCACCAAATTCTTTAATAAAATCTGTGTGGTGACCTGGAGGCTTATATACAATAGCCAGAATAAATTAAAAAAATGTTTTATCCTTAGTATTAGGTGTTGAAACATGAAGTACCATGACTTCAAAAGAATTGTATTTAGAGTTAAACTTCTGGGAAATGCTAAAATAGTTATTGTAAAGTGCTGCGACACCTCCCCCTCTGCCTTTTAGACGAGGCTCATGTTTATAATAATAATCTTGGGGGACAGATTCATTTAAAGTAATATAATCATCTGGTTTTAGCCATGTTTCTGTCAAACAGAGCATGTGTATTTTATGTCCTGTTATCATATCGTTAAAAAAAGTGCTTTATTAGAGCTAGATATAATATTTATTCGTAACAGTTGATTATCTGTATTTTGTTCATGTTTAGTTTGTTTAACGTTTATTAAATTACTTTCAAGAGGTTTACGCATTATTTTATGTTTGCTAATCCGGGGGACAGAGACAGTTTCTATTTTATGATGTTCGGGAGAAGGGATTATTATTTGTTGTACATTTTGTGTATTCTGCGACGTGAGATGGCAAGCAGACAGTTGGTTGAGCCATTCTGTCTGCTCCCTGACCTGGGCCCCAGTTAGTCAAGCTTTAGCATTATTAAGACTTTTTGCCATATTTCTAGACAGGATGGAAGCCCCAGCCCAGGAGGGATGGAAACCATCTCGTTTCAACGGGTCAGGTCTGCCCTCAAAACTCTTCCAGTTATTTATAAAAACTATATCATTCTGCAGGCACCACTCAGACAACCAGACATTTAGTGATGATAATCTGCTATAAATCTCATCACCACGATAAGCAGTGAGGGGGCCAGAGAATATTACAGTGTCTGACATCGTGCTTGCGAGCTCACACAGCTCTTTAATATTATCTTTTGTGATCTCCGATTGACGGAGTCGAACATCATTTGTGCCGACGTGAATAACAATCTTAATGAATTTACGATTAGCCTTAGCCTGTCACGGAACAGGAGGACAGAACCCAAATGCAGGCAGGTGAAGAGTTAAACAAAGAAGACTTTAATAAGAACAAAGGAAATACCCACGAGGGGTGTCTGTGTCCTGTGGCGAGTAAAACGCACGTACAAGAAACAATGCACCGATAAGGACTGGGAATAAACAAAGGACTAATAAAGGGAACCACTGACGAGGGAAAATAATACAGGGACGCTGAAGGACAGGTGACAGGGAAGAAACACTAATGGGAACTGGCGGGAAGATGATGGGACAGGTGAGAGGGATAAAACACGAATGGGAGACTAACGGAGAAACAAGGGGGCGGAGCTAACGAAGACAGGAGGACACGCGGCGAAAGTGACAACAAAAGCCACGTGTCCCCACACAAAACGCAACATAAACCCGCAAGACGTGGTTCTGTCACGACTCCATCCAGTGAGCATGAGAGCTCGTAACAGGAANGAAGGACAGGTGACAGGGAAGAAACACTAATGGGAACTGGCGGGAAGATGATGGGACAGGTGAGAGGGATAAAACACGAATGGGAGACTAACGGAGAAACAAGGGGGCGGAGCTAACGAAGACAGGAGGACACGCGGCGAAAGTGACAACAAAAGCCACGTGTCCCCACACAAAACGCAACATAAACCCGCAAGACGTGGTTCTGTCACGACTCCATCCAGTGAGCATGAGAGCTCGTAACAGGAAGGACAGAGTCCTGACAGAACCCCCGCCCCAAGAGACGCCTCTCGGCGTCTCAAGGGTGAAACCTCAGCGGGCCAAAACAGAAAGGCACAAAGACAGACACCAAAGACAAAGCACAGAGCAGACTAAGGGGAACATGAGGGAGGCCAAAATGGGATTGGGGTGGGTCATCAAAAATAACAAACATGGGAGAGGGGTGGGGACAGACAAGGGCTTGTGGGGGGAACAGTCCTAGGGGGAATAGTTCTTGTCCCTGGCTGCGCTCGAGGGCGCGGAGTCCTGGGGGACTTTGTAGGGGAAGTCCTGGGGGGAACCGCCGACTGGAATGTCGGCAGGACAAGGCTGGGCACCGGCTGGAAGCCCGGCTGGATTGCCGGCTGCTGGGTCGGACTGGATGCCGGCTGCTGGGTCGGACTGGATGCCGGCTGCAACGGACTGGACGCCGGCTGCTGGGCCGGACTGGACGCCGGCTGCACCGGACTGGACACCGGCTGGAATGCCGGCTGGATTGCCGGCTGCTGGGCCGGACTGGATGCCGGCTGCTGGGCCGGACTGGATCCCGGCTGCCCCGGACTGGACGCTGGCTGCACCGGACTGGACGCCGGCTGCACCGGACTGGACGCCGGCTGGAAGGCCGGCTGGGACAGACCCCGCGCTGCTCGCCGCTGCCTCTTCTTCTTCAGCTGGGCCACCCGCCTGGTGGTCGGCTGAAGGAACGAGGTAAAAGGCAGGGCTGGCTCTGGGTTGGAGGCCTCAGAGGACGATCCCCAGGACTCTCTCCTTCCCCGCTTGCCACCGAGGCTGGGCTGGGGTGGATAGGCTGTAGGGGAGAGGAGGACGGCTTGGCGACGCCCATAACCCCGATCTTCAGGGGACGACCCTCAGGGATTGCGACCAGCGGAGATGGGTAGGTGGGTTGAGCTGAGACCCTGGACTCCGATTGCTCTACGGCATACTGCCACACGGTATCAAAGTCCGGTGGTCTCAGCGACCTCATCTCCGCACGCGAGAGTGGTTCCCTGAGACCGGCGTTGAAGAGCGTCGTCAGCTCCTCCTCTCCAAACACCATCTCCTCTGCGACTTCCAGGAACCGGCCCGTGTAATCATCCACATCTCCGGTTCCCTGGTGAATGCCGCAGAGGAGGCGAGCCTGGCGGGAACGTACGGCGTCCATGCTGCCTGCTGGGTTCATAAGCAGTCGGAGCATTCTGTCACGGAACGGGAGGACAGAACCCAAATGCAGGCAGGTGAAGGGTTAAACAAAGAAGACTAATAAGAACAAAGGAAATACCCACGAGGGGTGTCTGACAAAATAAACTAAAATACAAAACGATAAGCCAAAAACTTCCCTCAAGGGGGCAAAGTAAACAAGGTCCAAAGAGTATAAAAATAATAAATCCACAGCAAGGGAAAATCCACAGGACACAGACAGTAGGGCGAGTAAAACGCACGTTCAAGAAACAATGCACCGACAAGGACTGGGAATAAACAAAGGACTAATAAAGGGAACCACTGACGACGGAAAATAATACAGGGACGCTGAAGGACAGGTGACAGGGAAGAAACACTAATGGGAACTGGCGGGAAGATGATGGGACAGGTGAGAGGGATAAAACACGAATGGGAGACTAACGGAGCAACAAGGGGGCGGAGCTAACTAAGACAGGAGGACACGCGGTGAAAGTGACAACAAAAGCCACGTGTCCCCACACAAAACGCAACATAAACCCGCAAGACGTGGTTCTGTCACGACTCCATCCAGTGACCATGAGAGTTCGTAACAGGAAGGACAGAGTCCTGACATAGCCAGCACATTTAAATTTGACTTGATGTCAGGCGCTCTGGCTCCCGGTAAACATTTTACTATGGTGGCTGGTGCCTCTATGTTAACGTTCCGAACAATAGAATCACCGATAACTAGGGCACTTTCAGCAGGTTTCTCAGTCGGTTCGTCACTGAGCGGGGCAAACCTGTTCGAGACTGTAATCGGAACGGTTGAGTGATGTTTTGTCCTGCGACTACGCCGTCTCACAGTCACGAAGTTTCCCAGCTGCGGGGGATATTCAACTGGAACCGAGCTGTGCGCTAATGTTGCTCGCATCCAAAGTGTTTTCTATGGTCCTTACACTCTTACTATCCTCAGATAAAGATTGGATGCGAGACTCTAATTCTAAGATTTTCTCTGTCAGCCTAACTATTTCCCTGCAATTATCGCATATAAAACCCTCGCAGCTGACAGAGAAGGCTAAGCTAAACATATGACATGAGGTGCAAGTAACAATAATAGGAATAGAAGCCATAATTCACCGGGTTTGAAGTGCAATTCCAACTTAAAAAGGTTGCTCGGTGAATAGTAGTATACTCGCTTAAAAAGAGAAACAGTTAGCACACAAGACAAACCAGAGGCAAGATGATATTCCACAGTGTAAACAGAAAGCAAGCTAACACGCTATTGCTATGCTAACGGCGTTAAGTTAACTTTTGGTTTATAATCTTCAAGTAAATAACAAAAGCAGGGTTATTGAGATATCAGGATAAGTTAGCAACGACAACGATAAGTAACGATAATAAAATTAAAAAATATTAGAGCGAAGTTTGGGGATACAAACAAACCGCCGGCAGCGATGCAGACAGGAACCGGATGTGTAGGTAAAAAAAGAAAGTGTCCTGATGCAGTTTGTTGAGGCTCCAGTGGATCTTGGCTGGAAGTGATCAGAGAGAACCAGTTTCATTCAGAGGATCTGTGTCTGGAAAGACCAGGCTGCAGCCTGGCACAAACTTAGGGGTCAAAGGTGAAGTCTTCTTCTAGTCCATCCTTTAGAGATAGTTCTACCCTTGTAGAGGTGGCACGGACAGTACCCGGACAAAAAGAAAAGCAAAATGCAAGAAGAGAGAGGAGAGAAAGAATGAACCCCTCAAACCCTTCGAACCCCCGAACACCTTGAACACTTCGAAAACTAAGAGATTCTTCTTGTGGTCTCCTTTAAACTGTTAGGATGTCACATCCTACAGACGTGACTGACACAATCAGGAGATGGCACCTTCGGAGGGAAAGTTAATTGTCTTTGTCTTCCACATGGTGTTTTGCATGTGGAAGCTGATTGGATGTTCACTTAGAAAACTTCTAAGAGTTTAATAAAACTAATATGAAAAGAGTTACCAAGACACAACAAACATTAACATTAAGGAAATCACAAATGTGCCTCATAGACACCAAACATGATCTACATATCATCTTGGTTAAATGAGTTACTACAAATCTAATAATTCTAGTAGTTATACACACATTCATTCAAACTACTTTGGATAAATGTTTAAGACAGACATAAAAACAAGAACATCAATACGTCAAAAAGTGAAACTTGTNTATACAGGTGCTGGTCATATAATTAGAATATCATCAAAAAGTTGATTTATTTCACTAATTCCATTCAAAAAGTGAAACTTGTATATTATATTCATTCATTACACACAGACTGATATATTTCAAATGTTTATTTCTTTTAATTTGATGATTATAACTGACAACTAATGAAAATCCCAAATTCAGTATCTCAGAAAATTAGAATATTACTTAAGACCAATACAAAGAAAGGATTTTTAGAAATCTTGGCCAACTGAAAAGTATGAACATGAAAAGTATGAGCATGTACAGCACTCAATACTTAGTTGGGGCTCCTTTTGCCTGAATTACTGCAGCAATGCGGCGTGGCATGGAGTCGATCAGTCTGTGGCACTGCTCAAGTGTTATGAGAGGCCAGGTTGCTCTGATAGTGGCCTTCAGCTCTTCTGCATTGTTGGGTCTGGCATATCGCATCTTCCTCTTCACAATACCCCATAGATTTTCTATGGGGTTAAGGTCAAGCGAGTTTGCTGACCAATTAAGAACAGGGATACCATGGTCCTTAAACCAGGTACTGATAGCTTTGGTACTGTGTGCAGGTGCCAAGTCCTGTTGGAAAATGAAATCTGCATCTCCATAAAGTTGGTCAGCAGCAGGTGCTCCGGCACCTAGATCGGTTGGGGCTACAGGTCAACTGGGAAAAGAGCAAGCTCTCCCCCGTGCAGAGCATCTCCTTTCTAGGTATGGAACTCGACTCCGTCTCCATGACAGCGCGACTGACTACAGAGCGCGCCCGATCAGTGTTACACTGCCTGAAGCACTTCAGGCAGCCAGCGGTCTCCCTGAAACAATTTCAGAGGCTCCTGGGGCACATGGCATCCTCGGCGGGGGTGGTCCCCCTCAGGTTGATGCACATGCGACCGCTCCAACACTGGCTACAGAGTCGAGTTCCTTGGAGAGCGTGGCACACCGGCAGCAGGCGTATGGTCATCACACCTTTCTGCCGGCGCACCCTGACTCCTTGGTCATCTATGGCCTTCCTACTGGAGGGGGTCCCCCTAGGGCAGGTATCAAGACACGTCGTGGTAACGACGGATGCCTCCCTTCAGGGCTGGGGTGCTGTAGGGCACGCAGTGTCGGGGAAAGTAGACGGGCCCCTGCCTGCGTTGGCATATCAACTGCCTAGAGTTGTGGGCTGTGCTACTTGCACTGAAGAGGTTCCAACCCTTCGTGCAGGGCAGGCACGTGCTGGTTCGGTCGCTAACACGACTCGCCCGACGCCTCCTCCTGTGGAGTCAGCAGGTGATCAGCTCCCTGCGAGCTATACACATCCCGGGCGACCTGAACCAGACAGCAGACTGGCTCTCTCGTCAGTGGTCACCTCTCGGAGAGTGGCGACTCCACCCTCATGCGGTTCAGCTCATATGGAAGCAGTTAGGCCAGGCGCAGGTGGACCTGTTTGCCTCCCCGGACTCCACCCATTGTCCGCTTTGGTACTCCCTATACGACGGTCCCCTCGGTACGGATGCCCTTGCGCACAGCTGGCCGCGGGACAAGAGGAAGTACGCCTTCCCCCCCAGTGAGCCTCATTGCACAGACCCTGTGCAAGGTCAGGGAAGAGGAGCATCAAGTGCTACTAGTTGCGCCCTATTGGCCCAACCAGACTTGGTTCTCAGAGCTGGTGCGCCTGACAACAACTCCCCCCTGGCCGATTCCCCTGAGGAAGGACCTCCTTTCTCAGGGGAAGGGCACGTTTTGGCATCCCAGGCCAGACCTCTGGAACCTCCATGTCTGGCCCCTGGACGGGACGAGGAGATCCTGAGCGACCTACCCCTGGCGGTGGTAGAGACCCTCACACAGGCTAGGGCCCCGGCCACTAGGAGACTGTATGCCTTCAAGTGGCGCATCTTCTCGTCCTGGTGCTCTTCTCACGGAGAAGACCCACAGAGATGCTCGATCAGGTACGTACTGTCCTTTCTCCAGGAGAGACTTGAGAAGAACCTCTCCCCTTCCACACTGAAGGTGTATGTTGCCGCTATAGCCGCACATCACGATCCAGTTGCTGGTAAGTCTCTAGGACAGCACGACCTGGTCACCAGGTTCCTGAGGGGCGCGAGACGGTTGAATCCGCCTCGCCCGCGCCCCGTACCCTCTTGGGACCTCGAAGTGGTCCTGGAGGGCCTCCAGAGGCCCCCCTTCGAGCCCCTGGGAGAGGCCGATCTTTCTCGCCTGTCGATAAAGACGGCCCTCCTGGTAGCGCTCGCCTCCTTCAAGAGGGTAGGGGACCTACAAGCATTCTCTGTGTCCTCGGGTTGCCTAGAATTCGGGCCTGGAGACTCTCACGTTATCCTGAGACCACGGCCCGGCTACGTGCCCAAGGTTCCCACCACTCCCTTCCGGGACCAGGTGGTGAACTTGCAGGCGCTCCCCACCGGGGAGGAAGACCCAACCCCATCCGTGTTGTGTCCAGTACGCGCACTGCGCCTCTACTTGGACCGCACGCAGAGCTTCAGAAGCTCTGAGCAGCTCTTTGTCTGTTTTGGAGGTCAGCAGAAGGGGAGAGCTGTCTCCAAACAGAGACTGGCGCACTGGATCGTGGATGCCATATCCTTGGCATACCGGTCGCAAGATCGCCCCTGCCCCTTAGGAGTTAAGGCGCACTCCACTCGGGGTGTCGCCTCCTCGTGGGCACTGGCTCAGGGCGCCTCTCTGGCAGACATCTGCAGAGCTGCGGGTTGGGCTACGCCCAATACCTTCGCGAGGTTCTACAACCTCCGCGTTGAACCGGTGTCAGCCCGCGTCCTGCAGGGCAACAGGTAGGACCGGCAGCCGTTGGGCGTACGCCTGCGGAAGCCCTTCCCCCTTCGGGGGGAGCAGTGGCGATCCAGCCTCACTTCTTTCCCCTCGGGTAAAGAATAGGCATTCCATCCATCACTAAGCACCCTTCCAGGGGACAGGCTGGGCAGAGCAGCCCTGCCCCCTTAGGCCGGGGAACAGTTGAGTTATTCCACATAGCTCTAACCGGACCTAGTGCTCCAGACGTGGTAACCCCCCCTCCGTGGGCTGTTCCGTCTGATGTATCCTCATGAATGGTTCCCACCTTGGCAACCCATGACCTCCCCAGGTGGACTCCCACCTTGCGGTTAACTCCTGCAGTCCGCACATTCTTCCCATGAGTTCTCCCCTGATGGTGAGACCATGTGGTGTCTCCACTAATTCCTCCCTACGGTAGGTAGTGGCCTCTGCAGCGTTTTTCCCCCAGGGGGGAATGATGCTTACCCAGTGGCCCGTACGGTGCCGGGCGGCTTCTCGCCATTTAGAGAATCAGGCCTCCGTCCGTGACGGCCGGCGTTAGGGGGCTTCCCAACTTTTTGTGGAAAGCTCTGGGTCCCCCTTCCTCTCCACTGGAAGGTCATAATTTCGCGCTAGCGTGTTCGTCTGACTCGCCCAGGCCAGTCAACGTCGCTCCGCAGAGATTGTGACGCGGCTCAGTGCTGTGGCGTTTTCCATAGGAACCCCATTCTGTCGGTTCGACACAACGTCGAGAGACCGACAGAAAGGGAACGTCTTGGTTACGGATGTAACCTCGGTTCCCTGATGGAGGGAACGAGACGTTGTGTCCCTCATGCCACAACACTGGCCGCCCACCCCAGCGGTCGGGGGAGGATGCTTTAGGCTCCTCAGACCAAAGGTGAATGAATGAGCACGCCGGCTTCCCTCTTATACCCGGACATCCGGGGAGGAGCCCGGCATGCAAATTTCATTCGCCAATTTTCATTGGCCTTTTCTAAATACTCAGAAGATGATAGGTTCTCAAGACAAACCCCATTCTGTCGGTTCGACACAACGTCTCGTTCCCTCCATCAGGGAACCGAGGTTACATCCGTAACCAAGACGTTTTCACTGATAACTCGGCAAGAAGTTATCATGTCTAAATGAATTTAAAAGGAGATCCTTCAATACACACACTGTCCCAAAGTACAGAGGTAAATAGTATGCATGTACAGTATGTATGGAGGTGCATGTGTGTTTGAAAGTTGTGCAAGGGGGAATCGGGTCACTGTTTTCCAGCACGAGTAGGTGACTCAGTAAATTCTTTATGTACTCGGGTAAGAGCGCATTCTGGCCTTGAGCTCATCATTAGGACATTATGCAAAGCAGCCGACCAAACAGAAAAATCACTCCAGCACAGATGCAGCACAGCACAACAGCGGACCCAGAGAGCAGCGGGTTGCCGTTGAGTTCGTTCCCTTCAGGTAAAATCCTCTCTCAAGACTGGTTTACTTGTGAACTTCCTTCCCTGGGCGTAGTCCTTGCCTTAATCTCCTTTCCCCATTAATTAATTTAATCGCTCCTTCTATTACATCAGTGTATTGACTTTTGGAACTCCATTTAGATTATAGGGACTATAGATAGATTACAGGTGATGGGAGAGTTAATGGTATGTTGAGAGTGAAGAACCTGGTGGAGCTCCATGAGCCCTGAAAGACTGACAATCCCAACGTCACGGATGATCCCTTTTCACCAGGGACAGGGGACCAGGATGTCAAACAATCCAAGGTTTTTATTTAGTATAGTTGCTAAACTAAAAAAAATAAACAGACTTCACCTGACCTGGGTATTCCGCCGCACCTTGGTAGCAATGATTTCATGAATTTTTTTACAGAGAAAATCGAAAACCTACGAGACAAAATAGTAAAAACTCAACCTCCAAGTCTGTCCTATAAATTAGTACCAACCATCGCCCCAAAAGAAAGGCTACAGTGTTTTTCACCTATAAAACAGGAAGATTTAATTAAACTTATTGCAACATCTAAACCTACAACTTGCTTATTAGATCCCATACCAACTAAATTATTAAAAGAGTTATTACCCGTTGCAATTGAGCCCATTTATAACATTATCAACTCGTCAATTAATCTAGGCCATGTCCCAGGAGCCTTTAAACTGGCCGTCATTAAGCCTCTTATCAAGAAACCGAACTTAGACCCCAATGAACTAGTAAACTATAGACCGATTTCAAATCTCCCTTTCCTGTCTAAAATACTAGAAAAAGTAGTGTCCACTCAGTTGTGCTCTTTCTTACAAAATAATGACATACACGAAAAATTCCAGTCAGGCTTTAGACCGCATCATAGTACTGAAACTGCGCTCGTTAAAATTACAAACGACCTGCTTATAGCATCAGATAAAGGTAACATCTCACTCCTAGTCCTGCTCGACCTTAGTGCTGCGTTCGATACTGTAGACCATAAAATACTTCTAGATCGCTTACACAATTATACCGGTATTCAGGGACAGGCACTACAATGGTTCAGATCTTACTTATCAGACAGACATCAATTTGTCCATTTAAATGGGGAATCATCAAATCTAACGCAAGTAAATTATGGATTACCTCAGGGATCGGTTTTAGGACCCTTGCTATTCTCCATATACATGCTGCCCCTTGGAAACATTATTAGAAAACATGGAATTAGCTTCCACTGTTATGCAGATGATACTCAGCTATATATCTCATCAAGACCAGATGATTCCTTCCAACTATCCAAATTGGCAGAGTGCATCGACGATATAAAGCATTGGATGACTTGTAATTTCCTTCTTTTAAATTCTAATAAAACAGAAATATTACTTATCGGACCAAAGACACGTGAGCAGAATATTTCGGATTATGACCTGCAAATTGAAGGCTGCACTGTTACTCCAACAAATACAGTTAAAGACCTTGGCGTTATATTAGACAGCAACCTGTCATTTAAAAATCACATCTCAAATGTCACAAAAACAGCCTTCTTCCACCTTAGAAATGTTGCCAAATTGCGAAATATTTTATGTGTGGCTGACGCAGAGAAGCTTATTCATGCATTTGTGACCTCAAGACTTGACTACTGTAATGCACTGCTTAGTGGTTGTCCTGCAGCATCAATAAACAAACTACAGTTAGTTCAGAATGCAGCTGCCAGAGTTCTAACCAGGTCCAGAAAATACGATCACATAACCCCAATGTTATCAACCCTTCACTGGTTACCCATTAAGTATCGTATTGACTTTAAAGTTCTTTTAATTACTTATAAAGCCTTAAACGGTTTAGCCCCTACCTACATAACAGAGCTTCTACCACACTACAACCCATCACGCTCTCTAAGATCTCAAAACTCCAGACTTTTGATAACACCTAGAATAACTAAATCCACCAAAGGGGGTAGAGCTTTCTCATACGTAGCACCTAAACTCTGGAATAGCCTCCCCGATACTATTCGAGGGTCAGACACACTCTCCCAATTTAAATCTAGATTAAAGACACATCTTTTCAGCCAAGCATTCACTAATACATAGCTAATGAACAGCAGCTACGCTAATTATTCTCTTTCTGTTTCTGCCCTCGCCTCGGGATGCCCATCCCGAGGTAGGGAGAGATTCCGCCAGGCCCAGATGAACGTCATATGCCCATCCACAACTAGAGATTACGCCAGCTACATCGGAAAATCCCGTGCCATCCTCCTGCGAGAGCCTGCGGACTGACTGACCATCCAGCTCCATCCAAGGCAATTCCATCACCACCCAAGAAAAAGGCGACCATCTGGCCGGCCCAGCTCAGACAATTCCATCCCCAACCGAGAGCAAAGACGGACTACCTGTCACATAAATGCTAAATTTACAATACTTGGTATTTAATGCTAAACTTACATCACACGACAGCAGTTTGAAGTTATGGCTGCACTCAGTGACTTTGATTGGAGGTAGCTGGGTGGGTGTTGTAGGGAGTGGGGGGGCTTGTTGGTTGTGGTTCGGGGCGTTTCATTTGTTGGGACTGTGTGGGTCTGGTCTGGTTGGTCTTGTTTTGTGGTCGATGTCGGACAACAGAGGAATAAAGTTAATTATGCCATTACTACTTTTCCCTGGTTGTTCCTCTGTTGTCTGTTGTTGATCGCGGAATGGGACCGGGTTGGACCTGCACGGTTTCGGCGGGTGGGGCTTCCTGGGTCGTGGCTCGTGGGCTCTCCCTGTTCTTCGTGGACGTTGCTCGGTGGCTTTGGTCGGGGTCACTGAGTGCAGCTATGACACGTCAGAGGAGATCTGGCCCTCCCGGCTGAGCCTGGTTTCTCCCGAGGTTTTTTTTTCTCCATTATTCAGCATTGGAGTTTGGGTTCCTCGCCACAGCAGAGCAGTGCAGTGTTGGCTTGCTCACCGGGAGACTGCATTTATTTATTCATTTATTTATTATAATGATCTTGCTTGGTATATAAACACCATGCACTGTGCTGTGTTTTACCTTTCTGTGTTTTTCTTATTTGCTTCTGTAAAGCTGCTTTGGAACAATGCACATTGTGAAAAGCGCTATATAAATAAAATTGAATTGAATTGAATCTCAAGAAACCCTTTTGTTATCGCTTTATGGTGTCCATGGTCAGAGTTAACATTTACATGACATTAAAGCATTCAGCAAACACTTTATTACAAAGCGACTTACACGAATTAGATAAGTGATATATCTAAGGGGGGCAATCATTTGAGAAGTGTAATATCAAGTTAACACTTGCATGCTCCTATGGTGGAATGATCATCAAGGGCTGCAAATAGAACTAGCAGAATTAGGATGGAAGATTTAGACTCTGCCTTTGAACTGCACATTCTAACCCTGTGGTCCATTCCGAAGGGCTCATCCCTTTGCCCTAAACCCAATGAAGAGTTTACACTCCGGATTGAGAGCTTTGAAGGGTTGAATGGTGCAGGGGGCCAAACAACTATTTCTTAAAGTGCCCTTCTGCGTCATCATCCCGTGCCCATAAGGAGGCGCCGTCGCCACGCAAAGAATCTGCCCAAAGAGTCATGGGGACGTGAAGTGTTCATCAGTTGTACCCTGCAAAATCCTTCATTCCAAAGGGCGTTTTGAAGTGTCCAGTTATAAGCACTTCGGTTTGGAATGACCCTTCATGGCAGCCATGATTGTTTTCACTCTGAAGTGCACTTCGGAGGGCGATATATCACGTTTGGAACGCACCATAGGTAGACAAAAAATTAAGTAAAGAAAATGCAGCTATGCAGCAAGATTTTCTTTTGTCACTGTACACTGAAAAAAATATATTGTAGAATTTACTTTAAAAAAATATTTGTGCAAATTGTTACAAGCATTTTATTGAGTAAAATTTGCTACTAAAATTCAAGTACAATATACTAACCAGAATAAATCAAATTATACTTATTAAATACTTTTAGTTTTTGTTAAAATATGAAGTAAATGTTCCTTAAAGTATACAAAAAAACGTGCCTAACTCAAACGTCACGGATCACTTACTTTCCTATTGAAATATACTATTTTTTTAAAACATAGATGGCCAAGTAAGAAGAGACTGGTGGTCTATGTACTGGCATTAGCAAAGTTACTGCTCAATAAGTGAAATAACACACTTCATGACTACTATCGTGCCTCCCTCCCTTGTGCCTAAGCACAAGCACCGCTCCTCTGAACAACGGTAGCAACTTAAAAAACTCAAACTTAAAAATAATACCCAAACTCTCCTAAATCAACAAAAAAACACGAAAAAGTCTTTCTTTTTACTGAAAAACACTTAAAATGACAGTTAATCTGAAAAATTTATCTCCTAATGCATTCAGATGCAAAGCATGCTGGGAACTTCAGATCAACTGCCAAGGTAGTTATATCTACTAAAATGATTGATGTAGTCAAAACACAAAATATATAAGTAAACTTAATTTGACCAATTTCAATGGGTTTAACATAATAAAATTTAGTTGGATTTATTTAATAATTTGTTAAATTAAAATTACTCAAACAAAATACTTAAAATATTAACAACCAAAATTTGTAGATTTTATTCCCAAGATTTGTACGTTATTTTAACTCAGCTAACAGGAACATAATTATATTAAGTATATTTTAAAATTTCTTTTCATAAAATCTGCTAAGGCACATAATCATCTTTTTTCAGTGTAAAACCACTGGCTAGTCCACCCAATTGCTTAAATTAACTTAGTCATTGAGTTTGAGTTTTCAAACTCAGAATATGATAAAAATGCGTGCGTGTGCATGCTTGTGTAATGCATAAATGCATCTCAACTCAACTTTATTTATATAGCGCTTTTACAATTTTCATTGTTACAAAGCAGCTGCACATGAGACACATTGACTACAAGCAAAACAATCAAAGTTGTACCTGCAAAAACAAGAAAAGGTTGAAAACACAGAAGACAGACATACCCACACACAAAACACTCCACACACACAACACGCACACGCACCAACACACACAGACACAGAGACACACACACACACACTTATTCGTATGCTCATTCACACATTTTTTACACACACACACACACACACACGCTCAGTGAGAGCACACGTTTAGGATAAAGGAGAGAGAAGCACAGGTCAAATATAACAGACTATAAATTCCTATATGCAATATTAATAAAGTAAAACTTTAAAATTCTAAAGCAGCCCCCCCGGTCAGGCATACTGCAAAAACAGTATGCAAACGGTGGCGAGGAACCCAAAAATCTAATCGAGAAAAAAAACCTCAGGAGAACCCAGGCCCAACCAGGGGATTCCAGTTCCCCTCTGGCAAAAGCTGCTGCCTCTGCACAAGCTCCAGAGAGCTTGCACAACAAGGCTAAATAAAATAAATAAACTTAATAATAAAATAAATTATAGTTTAAGATTATCATTTATAATCTAATAGCATTTGAAATTTTGTGGTGAAGACATGTCAAGAGACCGCGTCCTTCTTTATCCAGCTCTATCATCTCAGCTCTTGTCAGGTCCCCACTTCCCATTCTCCGCTCTACCATCAGGTCAGGCCATGAACTGCATCCTGCTCGCTGTGGTAACCTTGGATCAATGAGACAAGACTGGCTGAGAGTAGAGTACTGTTCTGTACTCTTTGATGCAACAAGTACATCAGTTGTGTTTTTGGTTCCGGTTGATCTAACTAATGCAGCCTAAACCCTCAGAAGATTTATATTATGGAAGAGTAGTGTATGCAAGATTAAAAAGATGCGTCTTTAGTCTAGATTTAAACTGACAGAGTGTGTCTGCCTCCCGGACAGTGCAGGGAAGACTATTCCAAAGTTTAGGCGCTAGATAGGAAAAGGATCTACCACCTGCACTTGATTTTGAAATTCTAGGTATTACCAACTGACAGGACGCCTGAGAGCGTAATTCACGTGAAGGACTGTAATACAAAAGGAGTTCATTCAAGTACTGAGGAGCTAAACCATGTAAGGCTTTATAGGTAATAAGCAAGATTTTAAAGTTAACGCGATGCTTTATAGGTAACCAGTGCAAGGTTGACAGAACCGGGCTAATATGTTCATACTTTTTTGTACGTGTAAGAACTTGAGCTGCCGCGTTTTGGACCAATTGGAGTTTTTGTAATAAGCCTGCAGGGCAACCACCTAACAGTGCATTACAGTAGTCTAGTCTTGATGTCATGAATGCATGAATTAACTTCTCTGCATCTGAGATTGACAGCATATGACGTAGTTTAGATAGACATCTGTCCAGATAAAAGTTATCTTGATAATCCAGAACACTTAACTGAGGTCTCAGATAATGCAATAATATTTTAGTATTGTTTTAGATGTGTCTACTCTAATAATAGTATTTCATTATAATTGCAAGGTATGGTGCTATACCTTAACCCTAACCATTAGCTACTCTATAAATCAGAGGGAGAGGGTGGCTTGATTGAAATATTGCAAATCCTAAATCTAATCACACTCTTTCTCTAACTCTAAAATACTGAGCTGAAAAAGAAAAAAATTGCCAGGACCATTACAAGCATAGCATAGCTCATATTTATTAAACTCAAATGATCTGTGGCACATTTTAAAAACTTTCCATTTTCATTTATCATCATCACCATGGGGTGATAATAAAAAAATAATATTTTTAACAAAGAAACAACAAAAATGTATTTAGACAATCATTTTTATTGGATTGATAAAGATTATGGCTTTTATATAATTTTAGACTTTGTGGTTGAGGCAATGCACATTCCCAAGCCCCTCCAAAGACCCCGTCATAAAGACGTTTTGTTTAAGAAATTAATACACATAAAATGTACACAATTGCTTTTAAGTGTAAAAAAGCGGTGTATTTTGCATTTTGCTTTCGAAAAAACATAATAAACAAACGGTCAGCAGGAAAAATAGACCTGGGGTTTACTTTGCCTCAACTTAATTGTATGTGAAAAGAATGATAATGTACAGTACCAGATAAATTTATTGATATTTTTACCTAATCTATTATCAGTAGTGTAAGCTAAATAAATAAGTAATATATATGTAATAAAAGTAAGATGTTTTTTATTTACCCCACCTTTCATCTACCACAAGTTTTACCCCGAACGTGCCATTTTAGCGTTAATGGATTATAAAAACATGCATAGCTGGGTCATTTTCATATAATTATTTACAAAACCTGCATGTTGAGAGCTTTTTCCAGTATCATTTTATATGTTTTCTTTCGTTCACATGTGTACTCTGTTACAAAAGGTTGCTCAGTGCAATTCAAAATACACACAGGACATGCGTCTTAAAAACAGTGGAGCCTTTAAACCCAAACCCAAAAGACCAATGGCAGAGGACATTTAGAGGTGTCTGCCTATCTGGAATCCTTTAAAGAGCACAACACTTGCACCGTCTTTATCAATGAAAGACATGTCTGCAAGAGGAATTTATATCGTGACTGACATCACCCAGCTTCTAAATTGTAAGCTGCTGCTCTAAAGTATACTCAAAAGAGAAAACATGGCACTTGGTTTTCAAAAGTTGAAAAAGCAAGGATTTCTTACATCATACAGTATGTCCCAGAGAATAACAATTAAACATTTTTGCCTAGAAATTCATTGTCTTAGAGTTCAGCATATTTGTACATGGAAGACGTTGATTAAGAAACCCTTGAGATACGACTAATACATGATAGATTCCACAAGGGATTCAATTATTGCAGAAAGCAAACTCAATGTTTTGCTTTTATTATTGATTGGCCTTATGATGAAAATGCAATTGATGCACCCAAACAGTTTTTTTCTTTACAACTTATTTAAGTTTACTTACTCACCAGGTGTTCAGTAGTATGTTAGTCTCCACAGAAGACACCAAAGTGTTTGTTTGTGATGCAGCATGCTTGTGTTGTATCTTATAAAGCTTATGGATGGCAGGGGTCAGCAAAGTGGTGGGGGATCTCACAAATCCTCTATCTAGGGTCTTCAAAATGAAATGACATAATGGCTGTTTTCCCACCTTACACCACCCCACCCTTGGGATATGGCATGAGCCTATCGCTGCCACATCAAAACCAGGGTACAGGTGCCTGCACAAGCATAAATTTACCACTAAAATTGGAATTATGGGAAAACACTAATCAACCTTGGCTGAAGGAGCGAGGCCTTTGAGAGGCAGCTTTACAGCAGGAGCAATACTTTTTAATTGTGCCCAAGTGGCAGTACTTAAAACAATTTAAATTATAGGTTGACCTCAATTTTATGAGATCACCTAATTCCTCTCTTAGTCTTTAGAATAGGGAAGCCACTTAACATCTGGTGGCTAAAAGTGCAGTAGATTTGGCTTGCCGCTTTAGGATGAGGCAAGTCTCTGTGGGTGGTAAATACAGTATTAACGTATATGCCCAGCAGGCTGCAATGCCTGTGCTAGGGAGGAAACAAAATTTGAAAAGTTCATATGCAAAAGCCTCTAAGTGCCATCTGAAATATTATTCTAAAACAATAATTTTTATCAGGCTTGTAAATGTTGGTCTAATAATTTCACTCTAATAGCAATGAATAGGTTATTTTCGTTACCCTCCGTGTCCACCGAGGTGTTTCTGCTGTCTTCTGCTGTTTTTCCAATTGTTTCCAATGGAAACGCTGCGTTTTTAAAAAAAAATGCCAACAGCTGGCATTCTTTTCCACAGGCTCAGCACTGGCGCTCCTAGTTTTTTTCACGCTCAGGGTATCATAGTAACCTACCGATCGCTTAGAAAAAAACCCCGGTTCAAGCACCCGCAACGGGTGTTTTCAGTAGCATAAAAGCACCTGCCCTTACCTGCCCAAATGCCCTTATGATGTCAAAAAGGACTAGGCAGAAACAATCTGGGCTGCGTTTCCAGATAGAGCTAGATCCTAGCACTTGAGAGCGTTTTCTACGAGCGATTTTGCAAATGTTCGTCATCGTTTTACGCGCGTTTCCCAAAAATGCGCAATTGCACACAGCAGTGCTTTAAGTGTTACTTATGAGTTGCAATCTGTTTGTCAAGTGCTGAAGTGTCACCTTACTATACAATAGCTCGTAATTGTAGCAACCACTTGTTTTCAACATGTTAAGGCTAATTATTTTCACCCGATGTGCATTATTGTTTAATCATGACTCACATGTTCTAATTATTTCTTGTGCTATAATATAATATGTTTCCATCTGTAGATAGGACTCATGTAATTGTGAAAGTGGCCTATTGTCAGGTATGGTGACCCATACCCGAAATGTGACCTCTGCATTTGACCCATCCAGAGGGTAGTGAACACACGTACACCCGGAGCAGTGGGCAGCAAGTAGGGGTAAGGTGCCTTGCTCAAGTATTACCCGCCGGCCCTGAGAATTGAACTGGCAACCTTTTGGTCACGAGTCCGACTCTCTAACCATTAGGCCATGACTGCCCCATAATTAGGCCACTGCCCCATTGTGCACTGTCTTTTGCAAGTTCAAGGGGAAAAACAAATTAAAATCACCAAAAACTATTTTGATTCAATGTTTGGGAGGCAGTTTCATCTGCCACTGGAAGGGATATTAAGTTATTTTGAAACTCTTTTAATAAAGGCTAATATACGTGTTGCTCTACCCACCGCATACGCACTGCACACAGAGTATGCGTGAATCGAGCGTTACACTGGCACTTCCCTACTGGAGTTTTACAACAAGCTTCATTATTTAGATGTCATTAATGAGAAGCGTTAGCAGCTGTCTGCTAACACGACAAAGATACTGATTTTCCTTAATTTCAAAGTTCATTTAAATAATTTATTTAACTGTAACTTTAAATGTACACAATAAGTCCTTAGGCTCTAATAACGTACCAGGATATAATAAGGGTACCAGCCCAGCAACAGTTTTCTACTGTTTTTGTGACAGTGCAGGATCGCTTCATTGTCCAACACTTGCTAAAACGTAATGCAACTTCTTTAGCTAGCTTCGCTACCTATGTACAAAGTAGATGAGAACTGGGAAGGGGCAGTATACAGCCATATAAGGAGACTACATTTATAACTCGAAGGTGACACAGTTTCAGGCTCAGATAGCCCATAACAACGTGGCTGCATATTACCTTTTAGCTTTCTGAGCTGGCAGACAGACCAGAAACCTAAATGCAAAAAAGTAAACATTTCAAAGTCCCCTTTAAGGCAGTATAGTACTGTTGCCTTACAAGGTAAAACTCCTGTTCAGCTGCAACAAAGCATGAGTGTAAATTTTAATGACTTAATATGATGCTGTAGCTGCTACTGCAATAAACAGTCAATTTATATATGTAATGTTTGCTACAGTGTGATTACTACTAGGCTACTAGGTTTAGTGTAATGCTGCATTAAGATGAACTGTTTTATTTGTGGTAAATTTTGTAAAAAAAATAAAAGGGAAGAGCTTAGTTCCCTTTCGAGGGAACTCTACACTGCGTCATGGGGTGCTTCTCAATATGCCTCCTCGTTTCCTCGCTCCTCCGTCCTCCATCCTATGACCCGGAAACTGATCGAGCTCAGCCATCTTTAAGGACATCTCAATTCTCTAATCGCACCAGGAGGAGGCGAGGATGGAGGAGAGAGGAGGCTTTCTGAGGGGTCATGAGCGAGGATACACAGGTGTTTCCTATGTGGAAGTGTTTAATCGACTAAACCTGTAACTGAAACTAAATTCTCCTCCCCCTACACATCATCACATCTTTAGATCATATTCAAACACGCATAAATGTGATATTTAAGCATTATATTTTGTAAATGTAGACCTCTTTCAGACAGTACAATCAATATTCATATAGTTAAGTTAGTAGTTAATATTTATGCATAACACATATATTTGCCATACCTTATATACATTTCTGAACACTTTTCAGTATGTTTTTAACTTATTTTATTGTAGTGGGGATTATGACATCTACCTAAAGTATGATTTTACCTACATTTTTAATATTTACAATGTACAATGTGTACAGTCATCATTAATGGACGACGCTTTGAAGTGACGCTAAATAGACCGAGGATATGCCATTTCACTTATTTTAATTCCTCCGTCCATTGCATCCCGAAGGGGTGGAGCTGAGACGCGAGGAAAGGAAACGAGGATGCACAAATGAATGACTCCATGGGGAATGCCAGCAGCGTGACGCGCCTGAAAACAGTGTGTGAAACTAAAGCACGATTTATAGTCGCGCAGGGATGACGTCACGAGCGATGTTAACCCTGCCATCCATGGCGCTTCGAGGCACATCAGTTTCCGTAGCACGGAATCATCAGAGTCTACCTGAAGACTCTGTAGACCTAGTGAACATGCAAAGAAATCCAGCCGTTCGACCATCCCCTGCCGTTCACACACCCGAAGTCAATGTCGAGAGGTTGACCCGCTTAGTACACTTCCTCCACGAGTGGAGAAAGCTTCCAAATCTCACACCATGGCTCCTCTCCACGACAGAAAAGGGTTACAGAATTCAGTTCGCTGTCTGCCCTCCAAAATTCACTGGGCTGGACCCCGAAAAAGTGTTGTCTCTCTTGGTGAAAGGGGCCACAGTGTATGTTTCCCCCCACGAGAGTCAGACAGGTTTTTACAGCCGGCACTTCATAGTTCCGAAGAAGGATGGGGAGCTGAGGTCCATTTTAGATCTCAACAAATCTCTCAGGAGATACAAGTTCAAGATGCCCACTGTTCCTTTATTGTGGCCGGAATCAGATCAGAGGACTGGTTTACTACGAAAGATTTGAAAGATGCATACTTCCCCATATCTATCATTCCTCAACTTATGAATGCTGAGTTGTTCCATTCGGCCTAGCTCTCCCCCCGCGCACCTTCACGAAATGCATGGATTCAGCCCTTGCTCCATTGAGACTTCAAGAGATCCGCATACTAAATTACATAGACGACTGGTTAATATTAGTTCAGTCTCACGAGATGGCAGTTCGACATCGAGATATCATCCTAGACCACATGTCTGGGGTTACGGCTCAATGGCAAAAAGAGCAATTTAACTCCACAACAGAAGACTACATTTCTTGGGGTAGTATGGGATTTGGTCACGATGCAGGCTCAGTTGTCTCCTGCACATGTCAAATCGATCCTGACAGCGGTGTCCAGGATCAAGTTAGGTCATGCCTACACTGTCAAGCAGTTTCAAAGAATATTGGGTCTGATGGCAGCACATCCATCGTGATTCCTTTTGGCCTCCTGCATATGAGAACCTTACAGTGGTGGCTAAAAAGCAAAAGGTTTCCCCCGAGAGGCAACCCGTTCTGTATGATCAGGGTTAAGCACAGATGCCTTCGTTCCCTGATTATATGGAAGAAACAATAGAGGTTTCTGAATAGAGGTCTGATATTGGGGCGCAATGTCAGAGGAAGATAGTGACGACGGATGCATCCCTCACAGGCTGGGGGGCAGTAGTGGAATGTTGCTCAGCCAGCGGGCTGTGGAGAGAGCAGCATCACCATTGGCACATAAATTGCCTGGATATGTTAGCTGTACGACGAGCACTGAAGTACTTCCTCTCAGTCCCCAGAGGCCATCATGTTCTAGTGAGAACAGACAATATGACAGTGTTCTCTTACATAAATCATCAAGGGGGCCTGAGGTCACGCCCTCTCTGCAGACTGTCACACCAGGTTCTCCTCTTGACCCAGGAGATATTTTTATCACTCAGGACGATGTACATTCCTGGAGTCCAGAATGTGGGAGCAGACATGCTGTCAAGGCAGGGGCTGAGGCCCGGGGAATGGAGACTTTACCCCAGCAGATTGGGAAAGGTTTGGTCAAGCCGAAATCAATCTGTTTGCATCTCATTGCCCTCTGTGGTTTTCTCTGACTCGCCTGTTGGGACTGGACGCCATCGTACAGACATGGCCAAGACGGCGTCTGTATGCTTTTCCCCCATTTGCTCTGCTCCCTGGCATTCTAGAGAGAGTTCACTTACTAATTGCCCTTTTGTGGCCAGCCCGGGTTTGGTTTTCAGACCTTCTAACTCTCCTGGCAGGTCAGCCGTGGGAAATTCCCCCAAGGAGGGACCTTCTGACTCAAGCCAGGGGCACGATATATCACCCCCGCCCAGAACTATTGAAACTGTGGGCTATTGAAACAGTGAGTTGTTTAATTGGGGTCTCTCAACTGAAGTTGTTGAGACCATCCTTAATTCTAGAGCTCCTTCCACCAGAAAACTTTATGCCTTGAAGTGGAGATTGAGGATGAGGCCTCCTTCTCAGGTTAGTTAGGTGGGATCTAGCTGTGATTTTAGTAGGACTTTCCCGGGCGTCCTTTGACAGTCCAGCTCGAACAAACAGTTGTCCCTCAAGCTAGCCTTCTTGGTAGCCATTACCTCTCTTAGGAGGGTAGGCGACCTTCAAGCTTTATCGGCTTCTCCACCGTGTTTGGAGTTCGCTCCAGGCTATTCTGCAACCTAGACCAGGGTATGTTCCAAAGGTACCTAGTAATGTGGCCAGGACCCTAGTTCTTCAGGCCTTTCATCCTCACGAGTCAGCGGATCACCAACGATTTCATTTAGTATGCCCTGTCAGGGCGTTAGAAGAGTATGTAAGATAATCTCCTTTATGGTGAAAATCTGACCAACTGTTGGTTTGTTTTGGACCTCGAAGTAGAGGTCAGCCGGCCTCGAAGCAGATCATTAATAAATGGATCATAGAGGCAATTTTTTTAGCTTATGAGGTACGTGGATTACCTTCACCATACTTGGCTTCCTCACGAGCCCTTCTGTCGGGGGCTTCTATGCAGGATGTTTGTGATGCTGCGGGCTGGTCTTCTCCGCTTACTTTTATGAGGTACTACAGTCTGGACCTCTCTTCCTTAACTGGATCCCAGGTTCTTTTGTCCTGAGATGTGCGTAGACACCTTCACACTTGGACAGACACAATTCATTATGGTGTAGTGGGCATTTCGTTCCTCATAGAGTCATTCCTTGACGCAGTGTAGAGTTCCCTCGAAAGGGAACGTCTCAGGTTATGACTGTAACTGTAGTTCCCTAAGATATGGAACGAGACACTGCGTCTACTTGCCATAACTCCTTGTGCCTGAAGCATTTGCTTCAATTTGTTGTGCAGAAGCTGATTTGCATTGTGTCCGCTTCCTATTTATACCTTCCGGTATCTGTGTCGCTCGTGACGTCATTGTGACATCACCGCTGTGTGACTATAAATCACACGTTAGTTTCACACACTATTTTCAGGTGTGTCATGCTGCTGACGTTCCCCACAGAGTCATTCCTTGACGCAGTGTTTCGTTCCCTATCTCAGGGAACTACGGTTACAGTCGTAACCTGAGACAATGTTTACAATATTTTTTTCTTAACATTGCACATTTTTTTAGTTGTCAGTTATGTACATTAGACTGATTTAATGCATCTGAAGTGTGCATAGCAATAGTATCAGGACTTGGTATCGGCAGATTATCAAAAGAAAATGCCTCGGATTGGGAGCACAAATGTAGCTCCTGTTATATGTACATAGTATGTTATAATTTGAATAAATGACATAAAACCCCTATACAACAAGAGTATATTATTTATGCTGATAGTTGTAGTAATTGATTGGACTTTGCTTTCTCAGGGGGACCAAACAGGAAAAAGCACAATTGTCAAAATGAATTTCTGTTTTTTCATCCTTTTAAATGAGTTACAGTATGTAATAAACTCAAAGGAATGTGTAAACAGAGTAAATAGCAGGAAGGTGGATTTTTACACTGTTTTGATATTTGTCACTTCCTCTGTCTTAAATGTCTCTGAAATGATGATGGGAAGTGTCCTTTCTGAATTTTGAATTGTTCAAGTAAAGCACAATATCGAATTAGAATACTGTATGCATTACATTTGGATTATGTCATATATATTTTTTGTGATTGGTAATTTTATTTAATATTCTTGGAGCAGACATATATTGTCTTGGTAAGGTTAATTGTAAGATTGTAAGAAGATTGTAAGAAAATTGTAAGAAAAATTGTAAGCGTTATGGATGTGGTTGTAATAACCACAACTCTAACACATCCTAGAACAACTCTAAAACATCTTAGTGTCCAGTAAACTTGTGTCTTGAGTGTTTGTTCAGAGAGCCGGGCAAACTAGTAAATGACTGAGATGTGTAAATCCCCTCTGACACCAGATATATTTTTAGGAAAACCACCCAACACAATTTTGTATGCCGTTGCTTAATTGGAATGGCCCACTTCTCATTTTCCCCTTGTGCTGGTATTACTATCCAAAATGCTGGTATATTAGTCTCTAAAACAGCCCAACCTGTAAACCTTATTTCTTTTGACTGGCCAATCACTCTGAACTATTTCAGCTATGCATCAGCATGCACATTTCGATAGGTTTCCATTTTACATTATCTACAAAACCCAAGCATTTGTTTCCACTTGAACCTTTCCTGCCTCTAGTAAGCTGTGGGTCCAGTCAGAGCATAATCAGTGTGGTCAAAGCATAATTTGTAGGGTATGTGAGCTCATGCTAGTAGATTGGCTTTGGCTGACTTGGCCTCTCAAAGATATGCAATTCCAAAATAAGAGAAAGGTGTCAAGGGAAAAGGTCCTCCGAATTTTTTTTTCATGCATTTCATGCATCTTCGAGCTCACTACATCTGCAGAACCAGCCATGTTATTTTGTATATCATCCATCCTCTACATGTGCTGCAGTGTTTTAACCCAGAAAGACATGGCTGCTAACACATTTGGCGACAGCTCAGTTGCAACTGACTAGAGATGAGTGAATTCCGATTGTTCTTGAAGCATTCTTCTTCAATTGCTCCAAAATCACTCACAATATTTCCACATGCAATGATGTCACTGTGTCATGGACAAGTACATAAAGAAATATAATATGCTCTTCCCTTAAATAACATATAATTATATCTCTTCCCACAAAGGAAAAGTTTGCACAAAAATAATCATAATAATAATAATCGTAAAAAATAATAGTATAGAAATAAAGAAATTGAAATAATATTGTTCTCTCCTCCACATTCCCTGCAACTGATGTCAACTGATTTTTATGTGTCTAATAATTAAATGTAGCCAGCCAATTTTACAAATTCAGAAATACAAATGAGATTTGTGGGCTGTGGTGTCAGATATTCTCAGTACAAAAAAGAAAATCTATTGTATGACTTGTAATATATAGTAAACAAGTCATGTGGCCTACTTATAGTTTACATGTATGTTGCCACTTTTGACAAAAGCATTAGTACAGCATCTTAAAAATAAGTTTTACAAAAAATTCAGGTTTAAAGTGTCTAGAGACATTTTATACACTGCTTTTACTTTAAGTAAATGTCTAATCATTTTTGAAATTTGAATGTGTGGCAAATCTTCACAAAATAAAATTTTACAACCTTATCTTGAATAGCAGGCATGGTTATTCAATTCTTTATATTGTTTAATTTTGCTGTATTTGTATGCATTGGAAAGTGTTTATGGTAGTGTATTATGGTATAAACCAACTAATGTACATGCATAACCTAAGGTGCAAACATATTTTTCATGCCATAATATATATTAAGCGAAATTTGTCTCTGGCAAATTTATGATGCAGATCGATGGCTTTACTCCAGCTGAAAACCCACATATGAATGAAGTTTGACAATAACACACAGTATATGTGGTTGTGCTAATAAACATGTTGTATATAATGGCTCAGATTATGAGGAGGATGTCACTTATTGTACATAGCTGCTGTGTGTAGCACAAGTGAATCAAAGTCACTGATGTACTGATCACGATAACGTGCAATAACATGTCTTTCACCTGAAGAGAAAAGATTGTTTCCAGCAGCAGAATAACATCCTTTCCACAAGACTGGCTTTCTTTTGATTTAAGTCTCGTTTTCCTGACATGGTAATTTGAAATGTTTATTAGTAGAAAATAGAAGCTGCAATTGAGGAAAGGGGCACTGTGAAATAAATTGGCTAGAACAGTGCAGGGTCAGCGGGGGAATTACTATGGATCTGTTGGGTTCTCGTTGCATCGTCAGAAAGTTTAAAATCGTGTGCTTTGTGGAAGGCCTTGTGCTGTGAGACGCCCTTCACCTGCCGCCATGATATCTGCAGTGAGAGAAAGAGAGGAAAAGAAAACATAAAAAAGAGAGATGTGATAGTAGAAGGGCATGGGTCATGGTTGTTTTTGGGACATAGGAAACAGTCTCAGAAATTAGTTTGTCTGTGATGTAAAGTGAATCATGGCTGTTTGGGGTTTGTCCATAAGACAAGTGATGGTGACTTTGAATTTGAATTGGCTGTCATAGATTAGTAGTGACAGCGGTCTCTGCTTGGGGTAACCATTTTCAGATTCAATTAAATCCATTGGAGAATGTTCATGTGTGTAATGAACCTATGAACATTCTCCAGTGGATATAATTAATCATGTGAAAAATGTGGTCTTTACACTCCTGAGAGGTTCTATGTTGGGCTTTCATAAAGAATCCTTGACATACACTGAACTTTATGTTGCAACAAAATGTTCCTTGTTCTTTATACTATAAATAGGTAAAAAATGAAATGCATCTTTTAAGAATCTTTCGTTGAAAAATTCTTTGTGAGACCAAAAGCGGTTGTTTAATGGCAAAAACGAATTTTTTTGTGTGTACCTGAAGTGTACCTGAAACATCTTTTACAAACACCTCTCATACAACTAGTTTTGAGGTATATCACTGTAAATGCCAAACCTATCTCACACAAAAATAATTGGTTCTTTGGGCTATGATGTGGCTTAGGGCTACTATAGAAACAACACTGCAAATTTCATGTAAAGGGACCCCGCGGTCTATGTAGATAGAATTCACTCATTCTAAGGTAATAAAAACATAACACTTTTTTATGTAAGGTCTTTATACTCAACTCAACTCAACTTTATTTATATAGCGCTTTTACAATTTTCATTGTTACAAAGCAGCTGTACATGAGACACATTGACTACAAGCAAAACAATCAAAGTTGTACCTGCAAAAACAAGAAAAGGTTGAAAACACAGAAGACAGACACACCCACACACAAAACACTCCACACACACAACACGCACACGCACCAACACACACAGACACACACACACACACACACACACACACACACGTACGTACACAGACAAGTACGCACACACACACACGCTCAGTGAGAGCACACATTTAGGATAAAGGAGAGAGAAGCACAGGTCAAATATAACAGATAATAAATTCCTATATGCAATATTAATTAAGTAAAACTTTAAGATTCTAAAGCAGCCCCCCCGGTCAGGCAGATAGTGCAAAAACAGTATGCAAACGGTGGCGAGGAACCCAAAACTCTAATCGAGAAAAAAAACCTCAGGAGAACCCAGGCCCAACCAGGGGATTCCAGTTCCCCTCTGGCAAAAGCTGCTGCCTCTGCACAAGCTCCAGAGAGCTTGCACAACAAGGCTAAATAAAATAAATAAACTTAATAATAAAATAAATTATAGTTTAAGATTATCATTAATAATCTAATAGCATTTGAAATTTTGTGGTGAAGACATGTCAAGAGACCGCGTCCTTCTTTATCCAGCTCTATCATCTCAGCTCTTGTCAGGTCCCCACTTCCCATTCTCCGCTCTACCATCAGGTCAGGCCATGAACTGCATCCTGCTCGCTGTGGTAACCTTGGAACAATGAGACAAGACTGGCTGAGAGTAGAGTACTGTTCTGTACTCTTTGATGCAACAAGTACATCAGTTGTGTTTTTGGTTCCGGTTGATCTAACTAATGCAGCCTAAACCCTCTGAAGATTTATATTATGGAAGAGTAGTGTATGCAAGATTAAAAAGATGCGTCTTTAGTCTAGATTTAAACTGACAGAGTGTGTCTGCCTCCCGGACAGTGCAGGGAAGACTATTCCAAAGTTTAGGCGCTAGATAGGAAAAGGATCTACCACCTGCACTTGATTTTGAAATTCTAGGTATTACCAACTGACAGGACGCCTGAGAGCGTAATGCACGTGAAGGACTGTAATACAAAAGGAGTTCATTCAAGTACTGAGGAGCTAAACCATGTAAGGCTTTATAGGTAATAAGCAAGATTTTAAAGTTAACGCGATGCTTTATAGGTAACCAGTGCAAGGTTGACAGAACCGGGCTAATATGTTCATACTTTTTTGTACGTGTAAGAACTCGAGCTGCCGCGTTTTGGACCAATTGGAGTTTTTGTAATAAGCCTGCAGGGCAACCACCTAACAGTGCATTACAGTAATCTAGTCTTGATGTCATGAATGCATGAATTAACTTCTCTGCATCTGAGATTGACAGCATATGACGTAGTTTAGATATATTCTTAAGATGGAAAAACGCAATTTTACAGGTGTTGGCGACGTGGCTCTCAAATGACAGATTACTATCGAATAGAACGCCAAGATTCTTTGCTGACGACGAGGGTTTTATGGAACATCCGTCAATAGTTAAACAGTATTCTTGGTTGTTACTTATAGCAGTTTTCGGTCCAATAAGTAACACTTCCGTTTTGTCCGAGTTCAGTAATAAAAAGTTGTTACTCATCCAGTTTTTTATATCGACTATGCATTCCATTATTCGATGGAACTGCTGTGTTTCATGAGGCTTCGAGGAAATATAAAGTTGAGTATCATCAGCATAACAGTGAAAGCTAACTCCGTGTCGCTTTATTATATCTCCTAGAGGTAGCATGTATAATGCGAAGAGCAGAGGCCCTAAGACTGAGCCCTGTGGTACACCGTACTGGACTTGCGATTTGCGTGACACCTCATTGTTTATTGCTACAAATTGAAAACGGTCGGATAAATAAGATTTAAACCATTTCAAAGCTATTCCCTTAATGCCGACATAATTTTCGAGTCTATGTAGGAGTGTGCTGTGGTCAATGGTATCGAATGCAGCACTAAGGTCTAGCAGCACCAATAACGAGATACAACCTCGGTCAGACGCCAATAGCAGATCATTTGTAACTCTGATCAAAGCAGTCTCTGTACTGTGACATGCTCTAAATCCAGACTGGAATTCTTCATTGATGTCATTCCTTTGGAGGAAGGAGCATAATTGAGTTGAAACTACTTTTTCCAGAACTTTAGATATGAAAGGTAGATTCGATATAGGCCTGTAGTTCCTTAGTTCTCTAGGGTCGAGTTGGGGTTTTTTGACAAGGGGCCTTATAACAGCCACCTTATATGCTTTAGGCACATGTCCTAATGTCAGAGATGAGTTAATAATACCAAGAAGAGGATCTATAATTTCTGGGAGCATCTCTTTCAGTAGATTTGTAGGTATAGGGTCTAGTATGCATGTTGTTGATTTAGATGATCTAATAATTTTAGACAGCTCATCTTGATCTACGGTATAAAATAATTGCATTTTCTCCTTAAGGGCGCTGTAGTTAGTTTGTTCAGCGGGTTTCACTTCTGATTGCATTGTTATAATTTTTTCTCTAATATCTTGGATTTTATATGTGAAGTAGTTCATAAATTCATCACTGCTATGCTGATATACAGGATCAGAAGTCACTGACGATTTATTTTTTGTTAATTTAGCCACCGTGTTAAATAAAAACCTAGGGTTGTGCTGGTTTTCTTCTATTAGTGATGAAAAGTAGGCGGATCTAGAAGTTATTAGGGCTTTCCTGTATTTTCGAATACTATCCTTCCATGCTGTACGAAATACCTCTAATTTAGTTTTCTTAAAGTTGCGCTCCATTTTTCGGGCCGCTTTCTTTAGAGCCTGAGTGTGTTCATTATACCACGGTGTGGGGCTGCCATTTTTAATCTTCTTTAAACGTAGTGGAGCAACTTTGTCTAGCGTTACCGAGAAGGTGGAATTAAAATTTTCAGTGGTAATGTCAAGATCTTCAACGTTATTTCTCATGATTTGAGACAATTCGGGCAGATTATCGAGAAACGCATCTTTGGTAGTTGAAGTTATTGTTCTACCATATTTGTAACAATGAGTTTTATTTGCAGCCGTAGGCCAGTGAAGCAAACATAATACCAGATAATGATCCGAAATGTCTTCACTCTGCTGAAGGATTTTAACGTCGTCCACATTTATACCGTAAGACAGTATTAAATCTAAAGTATGATTACGAAGGTGAGTGGGTCCTGACACATGTTGACTAATGCCCATGGAGTTAAGAGTGTCTTTGAAAGCCATTCCTAAGGCATCTGTAACGTTATCTACGTGGATGTTAAAGTCACCAACGACAAGGAGTCTATCTGCGGCCAGTACTAGTTCTGATAAGAACCCACCAAATTCTTTAATAAAATCTGTGTGGTGCCCTGGAGGCCTATATACAATAGCTAGAATCAATTTAAAAAGAGTTTTATCTTTAGTATTAGGTGTTGAAACATGAAGAACCATGACTTCAAAAGAATTATATTTAGAGTTCGACTTCTGGGAAATGCTAAGAGAGTTATTGTAAAGTGCTGCGACACCTCCCCCTCTGCCTTTTAGACGAGGCTCGTGTTTATAATAATAATCTTGGGGGACAGATTCATTTAAAGCAATATAATCATCTGGTTTTAGCCATGTTTCTGTCAAACAGAGCATGTCTATTTTATGATCTGTTATCATATCGTTAACAAAAAGTGCTTTATTAGAGAGAGATCTAATATTTAGCAATCCGAGTCGTAACAGTTGATTATCTGTATTTTGTTCATGTTTAGTTTGTTTAACGTTTATTAAATTACTTTCAAGAGGTTTACGCATTATTTTATGTTTGCTAATCCGGGGGACAGACACAGTCTCTATTTTGTGATGTTTGGGAGAACGGATTACTACATGTTGTACATTTTGTGTATTCTGCGACGTGAGACGGCAAGCAGACAGTTGGTTAAGCCATTCTGTCTGCTCCCTGACCTGGGCCCCAGCGAGTCAAGTTTTAGCATTAGCATTAAGACTTTTTGCCATATTTCTAGACAGGATGGAAGTCCCAGCCCAGGAGGGATGGAGACCATCTCGTTTCAACAGGTCAGGTCTGCCCTCAAAACTCTTCCAGTTATTTATAAAAACTATATCATTCTGCAGGCACCACTCAGACAACCAGCCATTTAGTGATGATAATCTGCTATAAATCTCATCACCACGATAAGCATTGAGGGGGCCAGAGAATATTACAGTGTCTGACATCATGCTTGCGAGCTCACACACCTCTTTAATGTTATCTTTTGTGATCTCCGATTGACGGAGTCGAACATCATTTGTGCCGACGTGAATGACAATCTTACTGAATTTACGATTAGCCTTAGCCAGCACATTTAAATTTGACTTGATGTCAGGCGCTCTGGCTCCCGGTAAACATTGGACTATGGTGGCTGGTGCCTCTATGTTAACGTTCCGAACAATAGAATCACCGATAACTAGGGCACTTTCAGCAGGTTTCTCAGTCGGTGCGTCACTGAGCGGGGCAAACCTGTTCGAGACTGTAATCGGAACGGTCGAGTGATGTTTTGTCCTGCGACTACGCCGTCTCACAGTCACGAAGTTTCCCAGCTGCGGAGGATTTTCAACCGGAACCGAGCTGTGTGCGCTAATGTTGCTCGCATCCAAAGTGTTTTCTATCGTCGTTAAACTCTTACTATCCTCAGATAAAGATTGGATGCGAGACTCTAATTCTAAGATCTTCTCTGTCAGCCTAACTATTTCCCTGCATTTATCGCATATAAAGCCCTCGCAGCTGACAGAGAAGGCTAAGCTAAACATATGACATGAGGTGCAAGTAACAATAATAGGAATAGAAGCCATAACTCACCGGATTTGAAGTGCAATTCCAACTTACCAAGGTTGCTCGATGGATCGTAGTATACTCGCTTAAAAAGAGAAACAGTTAGCACACAAGACAAACCAGAGGCAAGATGATATTCCACAGTGTGAACAGAAAGCAAGCTAACACGCTATTGCTATGCTAACGGCGTTAAGTTAACTATCACTTTTGGTTTAGACTCTTCCAAGTAAATAACAGGAACAGGGTTATTGAGATATCAGGATAAGTTAGCAACGACAATAATAATTAACGAAAATAAAATACACTAATATTAGAGCGAATTGATAAGAGCACTGATACAAACAAGCTGCCGGCAGCGATGCAGGAAACAGGAAGCAATGCAGGAAACATAAAAGTAAGGTCTTTATACACCTCTGAAGACATAATAATGTATATTATATTGCATTTCTGTCAGTAGTTTCTCATGAATATTACAAACAGCACCTTAAAGCTCCTTACAAGGAGGTTTCATTTAAAGTGAAAGGAGAAAATACCTTTTTGGCACAAAAGGGCTGAACTTCATGCATGTATTAACATTATTCTGCCATATTTTGTAATTAGCTTTCACATTGCTTGGTTACATTTTTATTATTATTTAACTTTTCACAAACCTGCTAAAACCAATACAGGCCATCTGGGAAAAGTGCCATTTGTATTTATATAAATTATGTTAGATATATTTTTCAAAGACAAGCTAAAGTATAAAGACATAATTATTTTTTTTACATAACAGTAAATGCTATGATTCTCTTGTGCATTTCAACTCGCTTCTCACGTGTCACTGTAAAAATGTGTGCAGCACCTTTTTGACTTCCATCGGCCAAGGAGAGTCAAGTGCGCTGTGTTGGTTTGACATAGACCTTTCTGGTCAGAGAAATAAATGAATGTGTTAAATCAATTACATGTTATAAACTTTAATTAGTTTGTGCCAGGTATGATTCAAAATCAGCAGTCCACCAAAGCATAATTTTGTTCATTATAGGTAAACAAGTGCATTTCGGATACAACAGCACTTGAGAACCTCACAAGTTTATGTCTGCACTCAGCTTATGCCGAACATTTAAGGGTTGAGGATCATAGATAACATCAATAGGTTGTTCGCATAACATCAATAGGTTGTTCGCACATGACGTCACGGCACTGCGCGATTGGAGGGCAGGAACAAACTTATAATACCTATGTTTTGCATCCCTTTTCACTGTTCAAATCGATCAAAGCATGAAAGGTGTTTTTATTGTGTAGCAAAAGTTGATGTTCATGAAGGGGGAAAATGCATGTACTGACTGAGAAACGATAATAAAAGTGACTTGTAAACCTGAATCTGCAGTTGGGATGAGCCGAGCCGGATGACTTTGTATAATGCTTAACAGTGTTTAACATACCTAAACAATGACCAGTTGAGCACAAATTTCTGTCAAACCTTGTCATGAACACTAGCTGCAAAGATCGAGTCCTGATTAAATGGATAAAGTGATGAATCACGCCTTAAGCGTTTCTCCACCATAGAAGTCCATTATAATGAAACAGCTTAAAAGGAACCTTGGGTATAGAGAGATGTGTGGCTTAATATATAAAAAAAAAATTCGTCAAAATCTGTTAAATCAAATGGTTGCAACCTAAACAAATTCTCTTAACGCTACAGCGAAGCACACATGCTTTCCGTATGTAGCCAAGTGAGAGAAACTGATGTTAAATAGTAATAATCTACCGAAATTGGATGTAAAACAGAAATTGGTCGCGGCCGCTCAAATCTCGCATGTGGGCCGATTTGGGAGACAAGGGAGAGGATTATGGACATTAGAGTTATGTGTTTTAACATCATGTTAATATCAAAATTATTGCGTGAATGATCTTTCAGGATTCATGTGCTTGCGTGTTAACTGAATCTGGACTGATTTTGTGTTTGGACATGTGCCAGTGTGCAGGTATGTTGATTAAATATCAATTTCCCTTTCTGTTGGTCTCTCGACGTTGTGTCGAACTAACAGATGGGGTTCGTCCCTGAGAACCAATCGCTTCCGACTACTTAGAAAAGGCCAATCAAAATTGGCAAATGAAATTTGCATGCCGGACTCCGCCCCTGGAAACTGGGTATAAAAGGGAGACGGTGTGCTTCATTCATTCACCTTTTGTTCTTCGGAGCCTTCGCTTATGAAGATCAACTCTCGCTACTACTTAGCAACTCCAGATTGCCGGTTCTACGACGTGGTGCAGCGGACTGTCCCTTCCTGTGGCGAATTCCCCTGGGCGTCTCGGCGGTTCCAGAGGTGTTCGAGCCTGCTCGTCTGACCGTTCCCCATGAGACGGTCCCACCGTCTTGTTCCTCAATCACGTATCGGACACGGTACGTGATGATGAGATGTCTGTTGCAGCATCATAGGGTGATTTACTGGCATCAGACTCCGACGATTCCTTGAAGCTCCCTCCCTCGGGGGGTCGAGTTCAGGAAGAAGCGGACGTCGAAATGTCAGCCATGCTTTCCTGGGCCGCCGGCATTGGATTGCGGTGCACCGCATTGCCTCTCCCAACGCTCACGGCTGGATACACGGTACATCGGGCTTCAGAGCGCCTCCAAGCCGCACTCGCCCCCAGTGCCGTGTTCCCCCAGAAGTGCATGAGGAACCTAGTATGACCTGGAACGCCCCCTTCGGAGTGTACACGTCAACTAGTTCCATCACCCTTTCTTCCCTCGATGGTGGGGCAGCTAGAGGATACGTTGATGTCCCCCAGGGGCTCGACCTAGACTCCCGTCCAAAGCACGTAGGCTTTTCGACACCCCCCATGGCGAGGTATCTGCACTGCCAGCCATTGAACCACCCCCGGGAGGTCGATGAAGCAGAACGTACCCCTAGCCTCCCTGTCTCGGTCCCTGCGAGCCTGACAAGAGCTTCCCAAACCATCACGGTGACTACGGGATACGGTCCATCTCGGCTACGCAATCCAACTCCCCAGACGCCCGCCCAAGTTTCGGGGCATCCTCTGAACCTCAGCAGAGGCAAGGATGCTCCCGTGCTTCGGGCCGAGGTCGCCACCCCTCTGGTGAGGAAGCGATCGTGCTCGTCCCTCTAGCCGAGATGTTCAATGGGTTTTACAGCCCGTACTTCATCGTCCCCAAAAGACTCAAGCTGCCGTTCAGGATGCTCATGCAGATGCACATCCTGGCATCTATCAGATGTCAAGATGGATTCATGGCAATCGACCTGAAGGATGCTTACTCTCATGTCTCAATTCTCCCTCGTCATCGCCCATTCCTACAGTTCGCTTTCGATGGTCAGGCATATTAGTACAGAGTCCACCTTTTCGGTCTGTCCCTGTCCCCACGAGTCTTCACGAAGATCGTGGAAGCCGCCCTCACTCCCCTCAGGGAGAGAGTTGTGCGGGTACTAAACTACCTCGACGACTGGCTCATTTGACACACTCGTGAGATCTGTTATGTACACACAGGGACCTGGTGCTTCGGCACCTAGATCGATTGGGACCACGGGTCAACCGAAAAAGAGCAAGCTCTCCTCTGTGCAGAGCATCCTATTTTTTGGTATGGAACTCAACTCTGTCTCCATTACAGCGCGACTGCGCTCAGTCAGTGTAGAACTGCCTGGAATATTTCAAGCAGTCAGCGGGCACAAGAGGCTCCCCGGGCACATGGCATCCTCGACGGTGGTGATCCCTCGGGTTGATGCACATGAGACCGCTCCAACACTGGCTACAGAGTCGAGTTCCCTGGTGAGCGTGGCACACCGGCAGCAGGCGTGCCTCTCAAAGTCCCAGGGATGCCCATGTCAGATCAGTACGTTAAGCTGATCTGACATGGCACGGACGCCAACGCACCCTAACCCCTTGGTCTTCAATGACCTTTCTACTGACGGGGGTTTCTACTGACTACTGGTCGGACAGCACAACTTCCGTAGTGTATATAAACCACCAGGGTGGCTTTCGCTCACGGCAGCTAACTCGACTCACCCGACGCCTCCTCCTGTGGAGTCCGCAGGTGAGCAGATCCCTGCGAGCCACACATATCCCAGGCGACCTGAACCAGACAGCCATTGCGCTCTCTCGTCAGTTGACGCCTAGCGGAGAGTGGCGACTCCACCCCCGCACAGTCCAGCTCATTGGGTACAGTTCGGGCGGGCTCAGATAGACCCCTTCACCTCCCTGGACACCACCCATTGCCCGCTAAGGTACTCCCCACCCGAGACCCCCCTCGGCACGGATGTTTTAGCGTACAGCTGGCCGTGGGACAAGCAGAAGTACGCCTTCCCCCCAGTGAGCCTCATTGCACAGACCCTGTGCAAGGTCAGGGAAGAGGAGCATCAAGTGTACTAGTTGCGCCATACTGGCCCAACCGGACTTGGTTCTCGGAGCTAATGCTCTTGACGACAGCTCCCCCCTGGCCTATTCCCCTGACGAAGGACCTGCTTTCCTAGGGGAAGGGCACGTTATGGCATCCCGGGCCAGACCTCTGGAACCTCCATGTCTGGCCCCTGGACGGAACGAGGAGATCCTGAGTGGCCTACCCCCTGCAGCGGTTAAGACCACTACTCAGGCTAGGGCCCTGGCCACTAGGCGACTATACGCCTATAAGTGGTGCCTCTTCTCATCCTGGTGCTCTTCTCGAAGAGAAGACCCGCGGAGTTGCTTGATCGAGTACGTGCTTTCCTTCCAGAGACTCGAGAGTAATCTCTCCCCTTCCACACTGAACGTGTATGGAGCCGCTATTGCCGCTCATCACGACTCAGTTGCTGGTAATCTCTAGGACAGCACAACCTGATCATTTGGTTCCTAAGGGGCGCGGGAAGGCTACCGACTCACCCGCGCTCCATACCCTCTTGCGACCTTGATGCGGTCCTGGAGCCCCTCGGAGATGCCGCTCATTCTCACCTCACGATGAAGACGGCTCTCCGGTTGGCGCTCAAGAGGGTAGCGGACCTAAAAGCATTCTCCGTGTCCACAGATTGCCTAGAACTCAGGCCCGGTGTTTCTCACGCTATCCTGAGACCCCGGTCCGGCTATGTGCCCGAAGTTCCCACCACTCCCCCTACACCAGGTGGTGAACTTACAGGCGGTGGGGAGGAAGACCCAACCTCATCCGTGTTGTGTCCAGTACGCGCATTGCGCCTCTGCTTGGACCGCACGCAGAGCAACAGGAGCTCTGAGCAGCTCTTTGTCTGTTTTGGAGATCAGCAGGGAGGGCTGTCTCAAACAGAGGTTGGCGCACTGGATCATGGACGCCGTCACTATGGCGTACCTGTCCTAAGATCGCCTACGGCCACTGGGTGAGAGCTCTCTCCGCACAGAGTACAGCCTCCTCATGGGCACTGGCTCGAGGCGCCTCTCTGGCAGACATCTGCAGAGCTGCGGGTCGGGCTACAGCCATCACCTTCGCCAGGTCCTACAGCCTCCACGTAAAACCGGTATCGGCTCGAGTCTTGCAGGCATCAGGCAAGACTGGCGGCCGGTAGGGTGTACGCCTATGACAGTACCTTCCCCCCTTTCTCCTAAGGGGGTCAGCGTACTAACTTACCCCACTGGGTGAAGAACAGGCACTCCATCCATCACTAGCAAGCACCTCCTGTGGGCGGGCTGGGCAGAGCAGCCCTGCCCCTTAGGCCGGGTATCTCTGGAGTTATTCGCAACACAGCTCTAACCGGACCTAGTGCTACCAGACGTTGCAACCCCCCAGTAGGGCGGTTCCGTCTGATGTATCCTCATGCTGGTTCCCACCTTGGTAACCCATGACCTTCCCTAGGTGGACCTCCACCTCGCCGTTAACTCCTTCAGTACGCACATTCTTCCCATGAGCTCTCCCCTATCAGTGAGACCATGTTGGTATCTCCACTAGACTCCTCCCTGCGGTAGGAAGTGGTCTCTGTAGCGCATCCCCCACTTGAGGAAGTAGCGCTTACCCACTGGCCTTACGGTACCGGGCGGCTTCTCGCTGTTAGAGAAACAAGGCCGCCGCCTGTGAGGCTGAAGGCAGGGGTCTTCCCACCTTTCAAGAAAGCTCTGGGACCCCCTACCTACACACTGGTAGGTTACAAATTCGCGGTAATGCTCACGGCTGACACGCCCAGGCCAGTCACCATCGCTTCGCTAGAGATTGTGACAGGGCACAGTGTTATGGCGTTTTCCATAGGAACCCCATCTGTCAGTTCGACACAACGTCGAGAGACCGACAGAAAGGGAACGTCTCGGTTACGGGTGTAACCTCAGTTCCCTGATGGAGGGAACGAGACGTTGCTCTGCTCTGAGTCTCACTGGGGGGAAGGCGTACTTCCACTTGTCCCGCGGCCAGCTGTGCGCAAGGGCATCCGTACCGAGGGGACCGTCGTATAGGGAGTACCAAAGCGGACAATGGGAGGAGTCCGGGGAGGCAAACAGGTCCACCTGTGCCTGGCCGAACTGCTCCCATATGAGCTGAACCGCGTGGGGGTGGAGTCGCCACTCTCCGCGAGGCGTCCACTGACGAGAAAGCAAGTCTGCTGTCTGGTTCAGGTCTCCCGGGATGTGTATGGCTCGCAGGGAGCTGATCACCTGCTGACTCCAGAGGAGGAGGCGTCGGGCGAGTCGTGTTAGCTGCCGTGAGCGAATGCCACCCTGGTGGTTGATATACGCCACGGCAGCTGTGCTGTTTGACCTGACCAGCACGTGCTTGCCCTGCACGAGAGGTTGGAATATCTTCAGTGCAAGTAGCACAGCCCACAACTCTAGGCAGTTGATATGCCAATACAGGCGGGGGCCCGCCACCGCCCCGACACTGCGTGCCCATTGCACACGGCACCCCACCCTGTAGGGTGCCTTGATAACTGCCCTAGGGGGACCCCCGCCTGTAGGAAGGCCATAGACGACCAGGGGGTCAGGGTGCGCTGGCAGAGAGGCGTGATGACCATATGCCTGCTGCCGGTGTGCCACGCTCTCCAGGGAACCCAACTCTGTTGCCAGTGTTGGAGCGGTCGCATGTGCATCAACCCGAGGGGGACTACCCCCGCCGAGGATGCCATGTGCCCCAGGAGCCTCTGAAATTGTTTCAGGGGGACTGCTGGCTGCCTGAAGTACCTCAGGCAGAGTAACACTGACTGGGCGCGCTCTGTAGTCAGTCGTGCGGTCATGGAGACAGAGTCGAGTTCCAAACCGAGAAAAGAGATGCTCTGCGCGGGGGAGAGCTTGCTCTTTTCCCAGTTGACCTGTAGCTCCAACCGATCTAGGTGCCGGAGCACCAGGTCCCTGTGTGTACACAACAGATCTCGCAAGTGAGCCGAGATGAGCCAGTCGTCGAGATAGCTTAGTACCTGCACACCTCCTTCCCTGAGGGGAAGGAGGGCGGCTTCCACGACCTGCGTAAAGACCCGTGGAGACAGGGACAGACCGAAGGGGAGGACCCTGTACTGATATTCCCGTCCCTCGAACGCGAACCGTAGGAACGGCCGATGTCGAGGGAGGATCGAGACATGAAAGTACGCGTACTTCAGGTCGATTGCCATGAACCAGTCCTGACACCTGACGGACGTCAGGATGCTCTTCTGCGTGACCATTCTGAAAGGCAGCTTGTGTAGGTGCCTGTTCAGAACACGCAGATCCAAGATAGGGGGCAACCCCCCGCCTTTCTTGGGGACAATGAAGTACGGGCTGTAATACCTGCTGGACATCTCGGCTGGTGGGCCAGAAGGGAAGTGACCTCCGCCCGAAGTACGGGAGCATCCTTTCCTCTGACTGAGGTAAAAAGGACGCCCCGAAACTTGGGCGGACGTGTAGCGAACTGAATCGCGTAGCCAAGATGGATCTTCTTCCTCAGCCAGCCTGACAGTCTGGGAAGCTGAAGCCAAGCTAGAGGTCTGATCTTCTTCATCGCCCCCCCGGGGGGTAATTAGATGGCTAGCAGTACGGATTCCTTGCCGGGGGAGGTCCCCCGGGGAGGAGATCGGCTCTGCTGTTTTTCCTGCCTGGCGATTGTCCAGCTCAACGCACTGTCTGTCTGAGAGTGCTGAGGGCTGGTGTTTATACTCGACATTGCATTTCGCCGAGACGCAACGTCGAGTTGCCATCCACCGTCGACCAGAGGGTGGGAACGGCTGTGATAACCCCGGAGGGGACCAGCAGATGGTAGGACGGGGCAGGAACCGTCCCTATCCGACCCAGCGATGGAGTGGCTGGGTTCGGGCCCGATGGTGGCCTCGATCTCCCTGGGGTCTCTCCATCAGAGCCGCTTCTGCTTCCACGACGGCTGCTGACGGGGAGGCGGTTTCCTCTTCAACGTCCTTTTCCGGGAGGCAGCCTGGGAAGGGGGCACTGGAGCTGGCGTCGAAGAGGGCCGGGGCTTCTGGGAAGCAGACGCCGCTCGGGATCTCGAAGGCCTGGAGGCGACCGAGTCACGGCGGGGCAGGATATGCTTGATGGCCTCCGTCTGCTTCTTCACCGTAAAGAACTGCTGAGAGAAATCCTCAACGGTGTCACCAAACAGCCCACCCTGCGAGATGGGGGCGTCAAGAAAGCGAACCTTCTTGGCGTCCCGCATCTGCGCAAAGTTAAGCCAGAGGTGCCTATCCTGGACCACCATGGTGGACATCGCCCGACCCAGGGCCCGTGCCATCACCTTAGTCGCCCGTAGAGCGAGATCGGTGGCGGTACGGAGTTCCTGCATTACCGCTGAGTCAGTCTTACCCTCGTGGAGCTCCTTCAATGCCTTGGCCTGGTGGACCTGCAGGATGGCCATGGCGTGGAGGGAGGAGGCGGTCTGACCCGCAGCAGTGTAAGCCTTCGACACCAGAGATGCCGAAAACTTACACGCCTTGGATGGGAGTCTAGGCCGAGCTCTCCAGGTGGCCGCCGTCTGCGGGCACAGGTGCACCGCGACAGCATGCTCCACCTGGGGAATCTCGACATAGCCTCTGGCCGCCCCACCATCGAGGGAAGTAAGGGCGACTGAGCTTTTCTGACTGGAACGGGCTGTGAGGGGCGCGTTCCAGGTCTTACTTAGCTCCTCATGCACTTCTGGGAAGAACAAGACCGGAGCTGGGCGTGGCTTGGAGCCGTGCTCAGACCCCAGGTACCACGTATCCAGCCGCGAGCGCTGGGGTAAAGGTGGTGCAGTGCACTGCAGCTCAATGCTTGCTGCGGCCCAGAAAAGCATGGTTGTCATCTCAACGTCCGCTTCTTCCTGGGCTCGACCCCCCCGGGGGAGGGAGCTCCGAGGAATCGTCGGGGTCGGATGCCAAGAGGTCGCCCTCCGATGCTGCGATCGACATCTCATCTTCGTCACGCACCTCCGAGTACGTGACGGAGGAACAAAACGGGGTAGGACCGTCTCTTGAGGAATGGTCAGACGAGCGAGACGGGGCGTGAACGTTCCGTGAGCCTGCGGCTGGCAGATTAACGTTCACAGTGATCCCCATATCACCCCCGGTGCTAACCGAAGCGGCAGCAGGGCCGTAGCCACTGTCGTCACGGATCGGGTAGCAGACGAGGTGGTGGCTTTATCCAAAAAGAATACAGCCACCCGTGACCGCAACGTCTGGATCGCCATCCGCCCGCAGTGCGGGCAGGACGTATCCACAAAGGCTGCCTCAGCGTGCCGGAGACCCAAACACCTGAGGCAGACATCGTGTCCGTCCCCTTCCTCAATGAGTGCGTCGCACCGAAGAGAACAGCGGGTCATGCCACGCTGGAGAAATTTGCTCTTTTAGAAAAAAATTTGCTCAGACACTTCCAGAACTGCCGAGACGCCCAGGGGAGAGTCGCTGCAGGAAGGGACCATCCGCTGCACCACGTCGTAGAATCCAGCAGGATTAGATCACTGAAGATCGAAGAGTCGCTCATCAGATGCGTAGGCTCTGAAGAATAAAAGGTGAATGAATGAGCATTCATACCCTCTTATGCCTGGACATCCGGGGAGGAGTCCGGCATGCAAATTTCATTCGCCAATTTTCATTGGCCTTTTCTAAATACTCAGAAGATGATAGGTTCTCAAGACAAAACCCAATCTGTCGGTTCGACACAACGTTGAGAGACCAACAGAAAGGGAACTGAGGTTACATCCGTAACCGAGACGTTAATATTACAAGAATGTGCATGTTAAAACTATGCATGGATGTTCTTTAACATTGTATTTCTGTAGAAAAAGGGAATGTGATGATGTGATACCTAATAGTATAATAACTTCACATGTATTCTGGTGGTAATTTTGAAGCATATGTAAGGCTAATGTATATTCACCTGTGATATTCATTTGACTGTTTTTCTTTCCATTTGAATGCTAGCCTCTACCGTATTTCTTTGTATTTCATTTGTACTTTTCTTTTTTTTTGGCTTGATCGGATTGTTCACCCTGCATTTGAGCAAAGGACTGTTACTTATACCAACGGTTGGAACTGTGAACATTTACAGTTTTTTTTCTTATTACCACATTTTCATGCCAAATAAGGATAAATGGAAAATTAAATTGTCTTTTTTTGTAATTTCTTTACTCCCATCGACCGCTGTCCTTTCCTGAGATGGCAGTCAGAATAAATTCCCCACAGTTTATTGTATCCTGTGTTGTTCCTTACAACCTTTCAAGGTCCATGCAGGGAACACTCAAGAGACGTAGATAATCCAATTTACCTTTAATATTATCCAGGATGAAGAAGACACAGACAAGCACAACACCATTACATAAACAATACCAGACAAAGAACTGAACTAAGGAGAGAACTTAAGACAGATAACTTAGGGGTAGACAGGTGATGGGAATTAGTAATGTCCATATGATAGGGATCAGGTGAGACAGGTGCAAAGGATTATGGGAAGTGTAGTCCAGTGGTAAGTGAGGGCAGACGGTGGACCGTGACAGTACGCCCCCTCCCAAAAAGGCGCGACCTCGCGCTGTGACAGATCCAACAGAGGAGGGTGGGTGGGGGTTCAGGAGGGGGACAGACCTCAGGTGACGACAGGTGGTGAAGGCAGGCAGATGACCAAGGTTATGATGAAGGTGGAAGGAGTCACGGTGGAGACAGAAGGGAGCCGGAGCAGGAGGAGCCAGTTGGGACCCAGGCCACAGCCCGAAAGGGGACCCACAGAGGAGCCGATTGGGGGCAGAGAAATGGAGGAGCAGAACGACTTCAGGGGGCTGACTGATGGAGGCAACGCAGGTGGAGGTGGAGCCTGAGGTGGAGACGGAGAGCCGAAGAGCCAGGGTGACGGCGAGGATCCAGAGGGCCAGGGTGGAACCGATGGCTCAGGCGACCGAGGCGGAGATGGAGATCCGGAAGTCTGTGGTGGAGCCAGAGCGAATGAGGACCAAGGTGTAGCTGGAGGGAGGGAGGAGCCCAACAGAGCCGGTGGGACAGAGCGACGAGGCACAGCCAGAGGAGTGGAGTCCAGAGGCAATGGCGGTTCGACGACCGACCAAGGTGGAACCGGAGGGACGAAGGAGACCGGTGAAGCTGGTGGACGACCGGGTGATGGTGGAGATGAGGAAGCTTGGAGCTGAGGTGGAGTCAAGGGGTTGATGGGCCGAGATTGAATCAGGGACTCAGAGGCTGAGGACGGAGACAAGGGATCTTCCAGCCACGAAGCTGATGGAGACTGGCAACCCCATGGCGATCCCACACCACGGATGGTTGGCTGAGGGTGAGCAGAGGGACTCGCAGGATGCAGTGGCTGGAGTGGTGATGCTGACAGGGAGTTGAGGCTTTCTTGGGGATTCTGGGAAGGCTTCTGGACATTCTGGGAGGCCGGACGGGACCGGCTCGGGACATTCTGGGAGGCCGGACGGGACCGGCTCGAGGAAGAGCTGGGCAGCGGGCTCTGGCGGCTGGGAGAAGTCCAGCAGCAACAGCTGGTCCACCAGGCTGAGCTCGGGGGCAGTGAATCTCGGGATCTCGTGACCAGAGGGGTCGGGTAGCTCGGGAGCAGAGAAGTTCATCAAGACGGGGGAGTTTTGGCCCTTTTGGCCTTCCACACCTACCCCGTGTCGAGGAGCTTGCTCGGGTGCGCGACGAGGCACGGCTCGGGTGAGCATTGGGTGGTGGAGGAGTGAGGCGTGGACCCGGGGTGAGCCGGAACGAACCCACTGCTAACGACTGGTGCTGGACGACCATCACTCAAGTCCCCATCAGCCACCCCAATGCAGAATTCGGAGCCAACCGCTTGGAGGACTCGATTTATGAAGACCTCCAGCGGATACTCATCTGCGTCGGGGAGCAAGATGAGGACGAGCAGATCATCATCCAGACCAGTCAAAAATACACGGTTAAGTATAGGATCGTTCCAACTCACCAACTCAGGTAATACACCTGCACAAACTCCTCCACGTAGCTCTCCAGAGGCCATCCATCTTGTCTCATGTCCATCAGGTAGGCCTCTGGAGAGAATCTGTAGCATAGTGCTGGGCGATATACCAGTTTGTACCGAATACAGGTGTGTATTTTTGTTATGATATGAAATTTTATATACCGCATTACCGGTGTATGTCGCATAAACAATGTGCGGAACGTGGCGCAGCGCGACACTGTTTCAGTGGGGTCCCTTTTCACTGTTGCACTGTGACTGGTCATTCACACAGAAGCCGTTTTCCTATGCGGCGGCACTAATTTATCATAATTTTTCTATATAAACATGCGCTAAACGGAGGCGTTTGGATGTTTGCGTGCGTCTCGCGCATGAGCGGGAACGTTACATGTTTCTTTCCCGTCGCAATGGGAGCGCGTACCTCGCGGCTGAACAGCAGCATAAGTGTAGCAATTGCAAGTTCGCATTACGTTATATTAAATATACTCACGAACAAACATAAAAAAAAACGCTCGTGTTCCCCTCATATCTGCTCAATATAAGCATATACTATGATGTGTTTTTAGTTTGAACTGTTTCTCTATGTGATCGCTTTCCTCTCACATATCTAATTTAAGCCTTTGTTTTATGATTAAAAAATATGATTTCAGGAAATCATGAAGCCATTGTGACTATGTAAAACACAACAGACATCACATGCATGTTTTAATGGTACAATTATTACTATTTTGTTTTCAACTATTCATCTATTAGTTTTTGGGTGGATGCTCCTAACTCTTGAAGTTGGGTCAGCACCAGTGCTTCCAAGGAAAAAAAGTTAATTTCGAGCCCTGTTCTCTATTTATTTGCTTAAACATTATGTATGCAATTTACCTTCACATGCTATTCAGTTGTTAAAGAAGTCACTTTGTCAACTTGTCACACAGAAGTAAACTTTGCAGTTATTATAGGGGTTACTTTCACTGGCACCATGACAGTATAAAAGGGCATTTTAAGTTAATCAACAACACTATTTCCTCTCTCAGTCAGTAGAAAATGTGGTTGAAAAAATACCGCCATGTACCGGGAAACCGGTATAAATCTGGAAAACACTGTTATATACATTTTTGTTCATACGGCCCAGCCCTACTGTAGCATTTCATTTTTTAGGTCTGGTATTCTGTTACGGTCCGTGCAGGGAACACTCGAGAGACGTGGATAATCCAATTTACCTTTAATATTATCCAGGATGAAGAAGACACAGACAAGCACAACACCATTACATAAACAACACCAGACAAAGAACTGAACTAAGGAGAGAACTTAAATAAGACAGATAAGGAGGGGTAGACAGGTGATGGGAATTAGTAATGTCCATATGATATGATAAGGATCAGGTGAGACGGGTGCAAAGGATTATGGGAAGTATAGTCCAGTGGTAAGTGAGGGCAGACGTGGCAACCCTTGGCCACACATATATTGTATAACAGTAAAAATGAGAATAAAAACGAGACAAACACAAGATCAGATATATAAATACACAGGGACAGTAGGTGGCGGTATGTCCTCTTGACACAAGCCAGCCTGCCTGCCATAATAGAAGAATGTGTTCAGTAAGCGTCTGTTCAAGGTAAACATGCATTAAATCATAGCTTGCAAATACCGTCTTTAAGACAGTTAAGACTATTTATTTAATAGGGCTGTAGTCAAGTCCACTGTTGTCGAGTCCAAGACAAGTCCAAGTCCAAAGAGGTTCGAGTCCAAGTCAAGACCGAGTCCAAGTCAAGTCCAAAGAGGTTCGAGTCCAAGTCAAGACCGAGTCCAATTGAGACAGTCAAGACAGAGACAGAAAAAAATCATGACTACAAGACCACATACTTAACTATTGAGAATTTTTGTGATGCAAGAGACAGCATATCTTCTATTTTCATTATTGGTAATGATCAAAAAGACAATTTTATTTTACCTTAAAATAAGGTAATTTTATTTACTTTAGGTATAGCACTAAAGTCACAAAGCCAAAGTGTAACTTAAATTGTTTTTTATTGAAGTGTAACAATCCTATTCTGCCAATAGAAAATGTAACAAATAACCAGCAAATACTTGAATATGTTCCCATTCTTGAACTTATGACTTAGTGTTCCCCAAAGTAACCAACCCCCCCCCCCACTTTTTTAAGGAACTTTTTAACACCTTTGTGTGCATGTGTGTGCGCCTGCCCGTGCTCGTGCGCATTCGATAGAGGAGCTGCCAGAAAGAGCAGAGGCCCCACGGCTCGTTTAAAAGCACGTTTCGGTGCCCATACTTAAATAACATGTTCATATCGCAATGACAATAAAAATACAATCAATGTTATCTTGAAGCCCTACTTTCTAAACTCCTAACTACTTTCTAAAAATATTCAAATGCAATGCTAACTCTGAAACATGGCATTAACTTACCTCTCTTTGTGATGCCTTTGCAGGTTTCTTACAAAATTGGATGTTGTCCCACAGGTTTCGGAGAAAGTTTTGTTGCAAAAAGTTTCCTTTTAAGCGCACTGTCGATAAATTCTTTATGGTTTGTAAAACCAAATGTTATTATGGTTCATTCTTTTAAGTGAACCGGTCGATCAGTTCACCAGAATTGTTCGCGTTTAGCGTCTCCCGTAAACACTTAATATTACCCACAAATTAATTCAGTTCTTCACTTTCTGGCGTGCATGAAAGTCCCGAGGATTTGAACAAATATACCGGAGTTATTTAGTTACATCAACAGCACACACTGAACTGAACTGCTGTGTGAAGAGAGAACTCATGAACGCGCGGTTCTTGAGTCGAGAGTCGGCAACAGGTTTCGGATCACAAGAAGCATGCTCTATCAATGTTTTGTTTTGAAGGAGAAAATATATATATATCTGGACTCGGTCGAGACCAATGACTAAGTCCGAGACAAGTCCGAGTGCAAATACCAACGAGTCCAAGACAAGTCCGAGATCATAAAAAAACGTCTCGAGTCCGGACTCGAGTACTACAGCACTACTATTTAAGTCATCATCATCCACCATTATCGTACACTTTACACATTATGAGAGTATACTGATAAACACAATAATAAGATGCCCCGTCAATAGTAGCCCCCGTCAGCTAATAACCGAGAGAGAGAAGACAGGCAACTGATGTAAATCAACATCAAAAAGTCTAAATCTGGATAAAATGCATTTTATAATGGCTTAAAACATGGTGTACTGTATATATTAAATTCGCAATGATTTTGGTTATTAATATGTATGTTTGTATTGTTTCTGACCAACAATATTAAAATGTAGGAAAATACACCAAATAGCATCTTTATTTTCTTTCTTTATTATTTTAGCATTATGTGTATGTATTTTTATCATACAGCACCTTATATTTACTGAAGAACTGATTAGTGTGTTGGTGTTCAGTTTGGCTGCCTGTGCGTGCAACCATTTTACGTCATCGAAAAAGAACATTGCGGCCTCCTTAGGTTAAAATGACTATTACTTATTATTTAGGTTTTTTTTAAGAAATTAAAATATTTGATGTGTTTCTAATGACAAATGATAGTAGTGTAAGGCTATTACAACTTATTAAGCCATACATCTCTCTATACCCTGGGTTCCTTTTAACGTACTGAAACAACGACCACATAAAACCAAATTTCTATTAAACATTAATTTTAATAAACACTAGCTACTGTTAAAAGAACAAGCACTTATTCCAGGGATAAGAATAGTCTCACATTGACAACAACTGTAACCATGATGTCTACGAGGAGGCCTGGAAATCTCTCGGATGTCATCTAAAACATCATTATTTGTGTTCCGAAGACGCGAGGTCTGAATGAAATGAACACAATTTTGAGATGAACTTTTCCTTTAAGCTTGTTCTTCATAGAAGTTCATTATAAAGAAACCACATAACGTGGCTCAAGGCAGCGACAACACAAAACGATTCTGTTATCATGTTTATGTTTGATATCAGGGATAAACAAATGTATTTATTTTGGTTTTCCGTGGTTGTTGTTTTGGTACGCTAAGCTGTTTCCTTATAATGGACTTCTATGGGGAAGAATTTGATTTAACTTAATTTAATTTAGTTTTTAGTTATAAATTAAGTTTTTAAATTGTTATGTGTGTTTTTGAAGTTTTTAAGATGTTTCTGTTTTAAAATGGAAACAGGTTGAAATTAGAGTGCGTCTGTTAAAGGGGTCATATGGCGCGAACACGTGTTTTTCTGTGTCTTTGGTGTGTTATAAGTTGCCCATGCCTGTATTAGACATGTAAAATTGCTAAAATTTAAGTGTCAGAACAAAAGATGCAGTCTATCTAAAAGCGAATGCTCACCCAGACCTGCCTGAAACACCTCGTGTAACCACACCCCCACAAATCCACGTCAGTTCGTGGTATGAGTTGACTAAGGGCGTTTTCACACCTGTGTATCGATTGCTTTGTTCCGAAACCGGGGGTTAAATCGCTACAGTATTTTAATTTATTTTAGTTCGGTTCGCATTCACAAGGCAATATTTCCAAACGGACCAAACTTTGTTAATAAAAGTCACGTGTGAGTAAACTCTCATTCGATTGGTCAGAGTCCATCTGTTTATTTTCCGGCCAGTAACGCGAGTGATAATGAGCGTCAGCTGCGCGTTGTCTCACGTATCTCATGGAAGAGCTCGGGAAGCATAAAAGGAGGAGAAGGACCAGAGAAAACCAGGCCTGGATTTTATGTTATGTTTTATTGTGTTTGTGTGGCCGGCAGTCGACTGTGAGGGAGCTGTCAGCACTTTACTTTCATTTTGTTCTTTGTTTATTTTATTAAAAGTTTGGTTTAACGTTCGCTGGTTTCCGCCTCCTTCCTTCCTTACTTTGAACATTGTTACAGGGAGCCATTAGCAAAACAATCCCTTTTGCGTCACGCAACTTTACATAATTACCCATCATACATTGTGATACAGTCTGGTTCGTTGGTCCGTTGGGTCGGATGGCTTTCACACGTCTACCGAACCGCTTCAGAGTTCGTTTGCAATCGGGTCGAGACCACCTTGTTCAGGCGGTCTCGGAGCGATTGTTTTGGGGCGGATCCTAGCGCAATTGCCGTGTTCACATATGCCTAAACGAATCGAACCAAGAGAGAAAACGCACCAGGTTTTGAAAAACCCTTATGTGTGAAAACGCCCTAAGACCGCCCAAATGTACTGTAAGGTGGGCATACCTGTCAGTACAATTGCTTTGGAACCTGATGTTTCAAATATGGTAAGAAGCGTTACATTTCCATCACACGCTTGCAGTATTCGACCAATCACTACGCACTGGTTAACTGGCCAATCATAGCACACCTCGCTTTTCAGAGCGATGAGCTTTGTTCAAAAACCGCATGTTTCAGGGAGGTGGGCTAAGAGGAGATACAAACATGCACAGTATGTGGAAAATACAGCATTTTTAACCTTAAATCGTGTATACGCATTGCATTACATCTAAAACAATCGATAATATTCGTTTTAGCCATGTCATATGACTCCTTTAAATGTTACAGTACTTTCATGTACACAATGAAATTAATAATTTATCTTATTTTACTTGTGCGACTCCAGATGTTAAGAGAAGTTAGGATACCTTAAAATAGTTTCAAAATATATTCCCCGTATCTAGAGAGGCATCTCTGTGATGCTGATCTCAGTTAGTGTCCCCTGTGACTATGAATTGAGTTGTTTTATTGTGACCCACGAACTGGATATTTCCATTAAAGTCGAATTTTTGTTTTTATAACTGGTGATAAAGAATGCAGTGTAATGTAGGAAAGGGCTCTTTGAGAGACTCCTAACATAGGTGCTAGCATCTGAGCTTGCTGTCTCATGAATAATTGACAACATCAAACCAATCGGAACAATTTGCTCCTCATAAAGCGAAGTGCTCGAGCAAGCTGGAAGTACTTAATCATTAATGAGGCAATTAGCTGAAACTGTTACACCTGGCCCAAGTCGTTTGCAGAATGGCCACTTGTCTGACGCTCCACCAGAGGACTCTGGGATATTAACTGAAAGGAGACTTAGCAGGGTCATCTATTGACCAGCGGAATGGCGATGCCACAGATACGCTTACCTAAGTCTGTGTGCTAATCTAAAGTTTCACCACTCAGTTGGAAGAGCATCATGTTAGTAGCACAAGAATAATTACGTATATATCAAACACAGATTTTGATTGATTTTTTTACGTCAGCAAGAGGGTGCCATAATTTAAAACATAACTGTAGATCATAATAGCTGCTTCCACAAATTATATAAATTAATATGTTTCTTGACGGTTACATTAAATTGACTACAACAAATACATGGTACATAGATATATGAATAGTTCTGACATGACAATTTTTGAAAAACATTTTAAAAAAGTAAGGCTAGAAGATGGAGAGAAATAAGCAGCCTGGGCCCATTCTTCGTACATCGCTAACTCAGTAAACTGGATTTGATTGTTGACGATTATGCATGATCTTGGATTGTTCGGTTCTTTGACGCTTATCCTGGACTTGCTGTCTGTTACCTTAAACCTGCTACCTGCTCTGGAGCAGGCTTATTTCATGTAAACAGGATTAGATCGCCACCATGCCATGTCCACTTCATTCATATGAAAGCAACTTGTAAGCAAGGTGCATGATTAATAGAAAGAGCTTTCTGAATTTAAAATGTAATTAACGCAATGTTTTGTTTTAAGAGCAAAAACTTTTTTCTTGTGAGGGAGATTTTTGCCATATTGATTTGTTGGACTATCAAATCACACAGAAGTGAGTACACCTCTCACATTTTATAAAATATTTTATTATATCTTTTCATGTGCAGGGGAGGAAAGAGTACTGGAAATTTGTACTTAAGTACAAGTACTGTTACATTGCTGAAATTGTACTCAATTACAAGTAAAAGTACTGGTGTTAAAAAAGTAATTGAGTAAAAGTAAAAATTACTCTTCTCAAAAACTACTCAGAGTACTACTCGTTACTTTTTAGTCAGGTTTATTTAATGAATTAAGAATAATTATTAATAATCAAATTTCGAGATTTATATACAAAATAGCTACTTATAACAAAACACATCTTTACCTTACTGATAAAGCATATAACTGGATACAACTCAGACAAAATAATCATTCAATGTGTTGTTCTGTCTGTCTATTATGAGCTCAGTTCCCTTTCTGTCGGTCTCTCGACGTTGTGTCGAACCGACAGATGGGGTTCGTCCCTGAGAACCAATCGCTTCCGACTTCTTAGAAAAGGCGAATGAAATTTGCATGCCGGACTCCGCTCCCGGATATCCGGGTATAAAAGGGAGACGGCGTGCCTCATTCATTCACCTTTTGTTCTTCGGAGCCTTCGCTCATGATCAACAGACTTCGCTACAAGACTGCCGGCTCTACGATGTGGTGCAGTGGACTGTCCCTTCCTGCAGCGACTTCCCCTGGGCGTCTCGGTGGTTCCAGAAGTGTTCGAGTTTTTTTCTCTAAAAGAGCAAATTTCTCCAGCGTGGCATGTCCCGCTGTTCTCGTGGGTGCAACACACTCATCGAGGAGGGGGACGGACATGATGTCTGCTTCCAGTACGCTGGGGCAGATGTTGTGGATACGTCCTGCCCGCACTGCGGGCGGTTGACGATTCAGACGTTGCGTCACGGGTGGCTGTGTTCCCACGGGACTCAGCCACCACCTCGTCTGCTTCCCATTCTGTGACGGCAGGACTACGGCCCTGCCGCCCGCTATGGCGAGCAGCGAGGGTGATATGAGGATTATTGTGAGCGCTAATCCATCAGCCACTGCCTCACGGACCGTTCGTACCTCGTCTTGCTCGTCTGACCTTTCCCCATGAGACGGTCCGCCGTCTTATTCCTCAATCACGTATCGGACACGGTACGTGATGATGAGATGTCTGTTGCAGCATCGGAGGGTGACTTACTGGTATCAGACTCCGACGATTCCTTGATGCTCCCTCCCTCGGGGGGTCGAGATCAGGAAGAAGCGGACGTCGAAATGTCAGCCATGCTTTCCCGGGCCGCCGGCATTGGGTTGCGGTGCACCGCACTGCCTCTCCCAACGCTCGCGGCTGGATACACGGTACATCGGGCTTGAGAGCGGCTCCAAGCCACACTCGCCCCCAGTGCCGTGTTCCCCCGGAAGTGCATGAGGAACCTAGTACGACCTGGAACGCCCCCTTCAGCGCATACACGTCAACTAGTTCCATCACCCTTTCTTCCCTCGATGGTGGGGCAGCTAGAGGATACGTCGATGTCCCCCAGGGGCTCGACCTAGACTCCCGCCCAAAGCACGTAGGCTTTTCGGCATCTGAGGTGTCGGGAGCTTACTCTGCTGCGGGCCAAGCTGTCCCCTCTCTCCACGCTATGGCCTTCGTGCAGGCCAATGCGCGGAGAGAGCTCCACGAGGGTAAGACCAACCCAGCGCTTATGCAGGAACTCCGCGGCTTCACCGACCTCGCTCTTGGGCGACCAAGGTGATTGCGCGGGCCCTGGGTCGGGCGATGTCCACACTTGTGGTCCAGGAGAGACACCTCTGGCTGAACCTTGCACAGGTGAGTAATACAGAAAAAGTCCGCTTTTTCGATGCACCCATCTCGCAAGGGGGGCTGTTTGGTGATACTGTCGAGTTCGACAGTTAGGGAGCAGACAGAGGATATCAAGTATGTCCTCCCCAGCCGCGACTCGACTGCCCTCTGGCCGCCAAGATCCCGTGCACCGTCTGCTTCCCAGCAGCCCTGGTCTCGAAGAGGAGACCACCACCCCGTCAGCAGCCGTGGCGAAAGCCAAAGCTGCCCTCATGGAAAGACCCCAGGGAGATTGAGAATACCTTCGGGCCCGACCCCAGCCATTCCATTGCTGGTGGTCAATCCGGGACGGTTCCTGCCCCATCCCAACAGCCCATTCTAAAAGTTTTCTCCCTCTCTGGGCGTTTATCACAGCCGCTCTCACCCTCTACACAACGGTGTTCGGCAACTCGACGTTGCGTCATGGCGAGACCAAATGTCGAGGATAATCAGCAGCCTAAGCACTCTCAATCGACGGTTCGTTGTGCCACATCATCGTCTGGGTATTATCACAGCCGCTCTCACCCTCTACACGACAGTGTTCGGCAACTCGACATTGCGGCAAGACCCAATGTCGAGGATAATCATCAGACATCATCGCCAGGCAGGTAAAACTGCAGAGCCGATCTCCTCTCCGGCCACCCCCCCCCCGGCAAGGGATCCGTCCCCAGGAGGTCAATGAAGCAGAACGTACCCCTAGCCTCCCTGTCGGTCCCTGGGAGCCTGACAAGAGCTTCCCAAACCGTCACGGTGACTACGGGATACGGTCCGTCTCGGCTACGCGATCCCTCAGGGAGAGAGGTGTGCAGGGACTAAACTATCTCGACGACTGGCTCATTTGACACACTCTTGAGATTTGTTATGTACACACAGGGACCTAGTGCTTCGGCACCTAGATCGATTGGGACCACAGGTCAACTGAAAAAGAGCAAGCTCTCCTCTGTGTGGAGCATCCTCTTTTTTGGTATGGAACTCAACTCTGTCTCCATTAGAGCGCGACTGCGCTCAGTCAGTGTTGAACTGCTTGGGTTCAAGCAGTCAGCGGGAAGAGGCTCCTGGGCACACGGCATCCTCGACGGTGGTGATACCCCTCGAGTTGATGCACATGAGACCGCTCCAACACTGGCTACAGAGTCGAGTTCCCTGGAGAGCGTGGCACACGAGCAGCATGGTGATTACGCTTTTCTGCCGACGCACTCTAACCCCTTGGTCTTCAATGACCTTTCTACGGACGGGGGTCCCTCTCGGGCAGGTCGAGACGCGTCAGTGTCGCAGACGCCTCCCTGCAGGGTTGGGGTGCCGTGTGCAATGAGCACGCAGTGTCGGGGCGATGGACAGGCCCCTGCCTGCGCAGGCATATCAAATTGCCTAGAGTTGTGGGATGTGCTACCCGCACTGAAGGGGTTACAACCTCTCGTTCAGAACAAGCACGTGCTGGTCCGGTCGGTCAGCACAACTGCCGTAGCGTTTTTTATCGCCACGGTGGCGTTCGCTTACAGCAGCTAACACGACTCGCCCGACGCCTCCTCCTGTGGAGTCCGCAGGTGAGCAGATCCCTGCGAGCCACACATATCCCAGGCGACCTGAACCAGACAGCCGATGTGCTCTCTCATCAGTTGAAGCCTCGCGGAGAGTGGCGACTCCACCCCCGCGCAGCCAGCTCATTGGGTACAGTCCGGGCGGGCTCAGGTAGTCCCCTTCGCCTCCCTGGACACCACCCATTTCCCGCTAAGGTACTCCCTGCCTCGGCACGGATACTCTAGCGCACTGCTGGCCGTGGGGCAAGCAGAAGTATGTCTTTCCCCCAGTGAGCCTCATTGCACAGACCCTGTGCAAGGTCAGGGAGAGGAGCATCAAGTGTACTAGTTGCGCCATACTGGCCCAACCGGACTTGGTTCTCGGAGCTAATGCTCTTGACGACAGCTCCCCCCTGGCCGATTCCCCTTACGAAGGACCTGCTTTCCCAGGGGAAGGGCACGTTATGGCATCACGGGCTAGACCTCTGGAACCTCCATGTCTGGCACCTGGACGGAAAAAGGAGATCCTGAGTGGCCTAACCCCTGCGGCGGTTAAGACCACTACTCAGGCTAGGGCCCTGGCCACTAGGCGACTATATGCCTATAGTGGTGCCTCTTCTCATCCTGGTGCTCTTCTCGAAGAGAAGACCCGCGGAGTTGCTTGATCAAGTGGGTGCGGTCCTCCCTGACACTTGAGAATAATCTCTCCCTTTCCACACTGAACGTGTATGTAGCCACTGTTGCCGCTCATCACGACCCAGTTGCTGGTAGTCTCTAGGACAGCACAACCTGATCATTTGGTTCCTAAGGGGCGCGGGAAGGCTACCACCTCACCCACGCTCTGTACCCTCTTACGACCTTGATGCGGTCCTGGAGCCCCCTCGGAGATGCTGCTCTTTCTCCCTTTCGATGAAGACGGCTCTCGGGAGGACACTCAAGAGGGTAGCGGACGTACAAGCATTCTCCGTGTCCACAGATTGCCTAGAACTCGGGCCCGGTCATTCTCACGCTATCTTGAGACCCCGGCCCGGCTACGTGCCCAAAGTTCCCACCACTCCCCCGAGACACCAGGTGGTGAACTTACAGGCGCAACCCAACCCCAACCCAACCCCATCCGTTTTGTGTCCAGTACGCGCATTGCGCCTCTGCTTGGACCGCACGCAGAGCCGCAGAAGCTCTGAGCAGCTCTTTGTCTGTTTTGGAGATCAGCAGGGAGGGCTGTCTCAAAAAGAGATTGGTGCACTGGAGCATGGATGCCGTCACTTTGGCGTACCTGTCCTAAGATCGCCTACGCCCACTGGGTGAGAGCTCTCTCCACACGGAGTACAGCCTCCTCGTGGGCACTGGCTCGAGGCGCCTCTCTGGCAGACATCTGCAGAGCTGCGGGTTGGGCTACACCCATCACCTTCGCGAGGTCTCCGCGTAAAACCGGTATCGGCTCGAGTCTTGCAGGCATCAGGCAAGACCGGCGGCCGATAGGGTGTACGCCTATGACAGTACCTTCCCCCCTTTCTCCTAAGGGGGTCAAGCGCACTACTAGCCTCCCTTTTCCCCCCACTGGGTGAAGAACAGGCACTCCATCCATCACTAACAAGCACCTCCTGCGGGCGGGCTGGGCAGAGCAGCCCTGCCCCTTAGGCCGGGTATCTCCGGAGTTATTCGCAACATAGCTCTAACCGGACCTAGTGCTACCAGACGTTGCAACCCCCCAGTAGGGCGGTTCCATCTGATGTATCCTCATGCTGGTTCCCACCTTGGTAACCTATGACCTCCCCAGGTGGACCTCCACCTTGCGGTTTTCTCTTCAGCCGCACTTTCTTCCCATGAGTTCTCCCCCATCGGTGAGACCATGCTGGTATCTCCACTAGACTCCTCCCTGCGGTAGGAAGTGGTCTCTCTAGCGCATCCCCCACTTGAGGAAGTAGCGCTTACCCAGTGGCCTTACGGTTCCGGGAGGCTTCTCGCTGTTAGAGAAACAAGGCCGCCGCCTGTGAGGCCGAAGGTAGGGGCCTTCCCACCTTTCAAGAAAGCTCTGGGACCCTCTACCTACCTACTCGTAGGTTACAATTTCACGGTAGCGCTCACGGCTGACACGCCCAGGCCAGTCACCGTCGCTTCGTTGAGATTGTGACAGGGCACAGTGTTATGGCGTTTTCCATTGGAACCCCATCTGTCGGTTCGACACAACGCCGAGAGACCGACAGAAAAGGAACGTCTCAGTTACGTTTGTAACCTCGGTTCCCTGATGGAGGGAACGAGACGTTGTGTCCTCTTGCCACAACACGTGCTGTCCTCTGCAGCAGTCGTGAGAGGTCTCAGGCTCCTCAGGTCACTAAGGTGAATGAATGAGGCACGCCGTCTCCCTTTTATACCCGGATATCCAGGGGCGGAGTCCGGCATGCAAATTTCATTTGCCGATTTTCATTGGCCTTTTCTAAGAAGTCGGAAGCGATTGGTTCTCAGGGACGAACCCCATCTGTCGGTTCGACACAACGTCTCGTTCCCTCTATCAGGGAACCGAGGTTACAAACGTAACCGAGACGTTTTCCAGGTAAAACCATTTATGCACTTCCAACACTGTTCAATCATGTGTACTACGCCCCACAATGCAGAAAATAATAAATAAGAGCCCCAAATACTGCATGCGAAAAATGCTAAACATTTGTAAACTAAATTGCATTGAATTAGCATTAACAATCATATCTGTAGAGGAGCTGGCTGATCAATTACTCAACCTCAAGCCATCCAAGATGTATGTGACATTATTTATTAGGTAGAACAATAAAGATTTTTACCTGGAGTTGTGGTCCATGGTTTTTCATGGTTCATGTCTTTAAACGTTCAAAATACAGATAGAGGCAACATAAAAGTAATCCCTGCGGCTTCTTTCGATGTAATGACGTCTTATTTAAGCGAGTCGATCGAACTGTGCAAGAAACTGAACGTTATTTACAACATTATAACAGTTTGCGAAACTGCTTCGCATGCGTTCCAATCGCATATGTTCTCTACTCACTTATAAGGGCAGAGCACTTAGTGTAGAGACTTTGGAGAGAGATGGACAATTCTATCTCATGATATAGCCGTTTGGATGAAACTTGGCGAACGGAGTAATACAGGAGCTCAATATTTCTCCATATCTTGGACGAGCCTTCGTATTGTGTCCCTTTCCCACAGTGACTTTCAAGCGCGCATCAAACGGCGGTTTTGCGCGCTTGAAAGTCACTGTGGGAAAGGGACACTGCCGCACACGTTCGTCCTCCATGATTAAACTAAACTGGCGGCAGATGTCTTGAAATCTGTGTGACGCAAGTTTTCTATGCGCGATTTGAGTGGACGGGGTCACGTGATGGGACTGATTATTCTCCTTAGCCAATCACATGAAGATTAAACAAATAAAGTAGCGACGACAATGTGAGGAAAAACAGCGCAGTAAAAGTACCGATACAGCACAAAAAATTTACTCAAGTAAAAGTACACTGTTTTTAAACTACTTAAAAAAGTACAATTCCTGAAAAAACTACTCAATTACAGTAATTTGAGTATTTGTAATTCGTTACTTTCCACCACTGTTCATGTGACAACACTGAAGAAATGACACTTTGCTACAATGTAAAGTAGTGAGTGTACAGCTTGTATAACAGTGTAAATTTGCTGTCCCCTCAAAATAACTCAACACACAGCCATTAATGTCTAAACCGCTGGCAACAAAAGTGAGTATGTGAATGTCCAAATCGGGCCCAAAGTGTCAATATTTTGTGTGGCCACTAGGGCTGCAGCTATCGATTATTTTAGTAATCGAGTATTCTACTGATTTTTCCATCAATTAATCGGATATTCGGATAATAAGTACTTTTTCTTTATTAAAGAGCCATACTAAATATACAAGAGAAAATAAGACAGGTCTCTTAAAACAACCAATTTGTTTCCTTTTTAGAAAAAATAACACATTTATTGCTGAAATTGCATACATTAATATCTATGAAAACTAAACCCATTTAGTACATTCCATTGCCATATTCCATTCAAAATGCAATATAGGCGTAATACAAATGTATAAATAAGAAACATTAATAAAAATAGAAAGAATAATTTCAAAGGTAAACAACTAACGTCAGCTTATGCATGATACATTTAGCTTATCTAAATTAGTTTTAGTTTATTTTTACTATTAAATAGTAATATATTTGTCCACATAAAAATACAGAGTTAACCGGACTTTTATTTTGGCAGGTCGTCGGAAGACACTTATTTTTTAGTGTGTTAGCTTCACTCAGTAAAATGTTATGAAATAAACTCTCAGAGCAACTCTGGAGATGAAGTTCATGTCCTCATAAAGCGCAGACGCAGACAAATTCATGAGCATCACGCGTGTAGTGCGTTAAACTGTGCAGTTCATTCACTCAGACACGCAGAACAGACAGATGGCATGTGTAAATAACAGAATTCTGCATCCACTAGTGCGCATCTAGTTTTATAGACTCATCAAGTTTCACTCGCAAAATAGACCAAAACTAAGTAAAATAGCAGTTCACCATTTCAATAAGCTATCACTTATTTATCAGAATGAGAAATAGGTGTGAGCATGTGAACAGACTAAAATGCGTGTGTCGCGGTGAATGCGTGAGACTTGAGAGCCCTGTAACATGTATAGAGTTTAGCGGGCTGTGCGTTAGTAATAACGGTCCGTGGGGAAACGCAGTGCTCCGTGTGTACTGTAGTTAAATGGATTAAACGAGGCTTTGAGGCAACAAAAATTGCCTCGATGATTTTTTGTATTCGAATTACTCGAGGAATCGTTTCAGCCCTAGTGGCCACCATTATTTTCCAGCACTACCTTAACCCTCTTGGAGTTCACCAGAGCTTCACAGGTTGCCACTGGAGTCCTCTTCCACTCCTCCATGACGACATCACGGAGCAGGTGGATGTTAGAGACCTTGCACTCCTCCACCTTCCATTTGAGGATGCCCCACAGATGCTCAATAGGGTTTAGGTCTTCACATTTCCCCTCAGCTTCTTTAGCAAGGCAGTGGTCATCTTGGAGGTGTGTTTGGAGAAAACGCCTTCTTGTTCCATGGCAAACAATGCAAATATTACATGATAAGTAATAGTTAAACAGAAATGTTATTCATTTTAAGTTTATGGTGTAGTCTTGTTTCTTTGATACGAATTAGCAGCATCATATCATATTAACATGATAGTACACTCTAGAATTCAAATTTGTTGTTAATTTAAAAATTTCTATCTAAAAGCGAATGCTCACCCAGACCTGCCTGAAATGCCTCATGTAAGCACACCCCCACGAATGTACGTCATTTCGTGGTATGACTTGACTAAGACTGCCCAAATCTATACGCAAGTAAGATGGGTGTACTTGTAAATCTCATTGTATCGTCGCCGGCGCAGCCATGTTGTGGAAACGCTGTGTGTTTCGTTGCGAAAAGAAAGCCTCTTTGTTTGCCCTTCCAAAAGATGAGACAACTAAAAACGAATGGTTATATTTTATGTACAATACTGTTGCAGAACAGTACAATCCGAATATTCAAGTGTGTGCAGCACATTTCACAGATGATAGCTTCATGAACCTGGGAGAGAGATTAAGACCGGCTGTGCACGAAAGCTTTGGGTAAAAAGTGGGGCAATTCCAACCATTACAACTTCGCAAGGACAGTTTGGTGCTTCAGATTTGCAGCCATAAGTATATTTTCATTGTTAAAGACTTTGTTACAGACTAACGCGAGTTGAGTTTGTCGTGTGTTTGTAGCACATGTTGTTTCTTTGTGTGATCTGCAAATGCAGACATGCACGCAACGTGAAAAAAAGACAACATAAGTCCTAATAATCAGTAATTATGTTCCAACTAGAGGCAACAAATGTTGTGTTTATAATGGGGTTTATTGTCTTTGTTGAGTCGTGACGAGACATGGCATAACACTGGTTGATCACTAACAGCAAATCTTTATAATGTCATATATAATAGTTAAAAAACAGTTAGCTATAGTTTTAAACTATTTAACATAATATATTTTTTAAAAACCTTACCAATCCTTTACATCCTGCTCAAGTCGCACTGGCAAAGTTGATGTATCTGCTTGATCATCTTCATTTTCCAGATCAGATTCGTGCTCGAATTGATAAGGAAAGTACGGATGACATTTTATCACCTGTCAGTACAATTGCTTGGGAACATGATGTCCCGAATATGGTAAGAGGCGTTACATTCCCGTCACACGCTTGCAGTATTCGACCAATCACTATGCACTGGTTAACTGGCCAATCATAGCACACCTTGCTTTTCAGAGCAATGACCTTTGTAAAAAATCTGCGCGTTTCAGAGAGACGGGGCAAAGAGTAGATACAAACAATCACGGTATGTGGAAAATACAGCGTTTTTAACCTTAAATCGTGTATACACATTGCATTACATCTAAAACAAACGATAATATTAGTTTTAGCGCTGTCATTTGACCCCTTTAAAAGAACCAAACTCAGACCCCTTTAAGTGGACCAAGAGGTGGACCAAATGAAAAAGGAACAAGTTATTTTTATGTTCACACTGTCTCTGTCCCTAAAAGAGGACTCCGATCATTTTTGGACCACTTAAGCCCTATTCGCATGGGATTAGTATTATCTGGGGACCTCTGGTCATTTGTAATAATTGCAGAGATTGTCTGTGACCATGTTGCGCATTCGCACTGGATAAGTGAACTCTGTGATTTTAATCGAATTTACTGACTTATCTCCCGGAAATGACGTGAAGGCACTTCCCTCTTTCTAAACATGGCACGAAAGAGAGCTTAACACGGATGCGCTGTCTGACAGAGATTCACCGACGCAGCCTTTAGCCCGTTACTGTACACACCAGGCTGGACCTCGCGTTGCATTTTGCCGCGTCCCACAGTTTAGAATCTATCTTCATTGTACATGTCAAAGCAACTGTTTCAAATCGCGCGAATAAGAGCGTGATTACATAATGTAACACTAGACAAAGGATGTCAAAACAAACGGATGCTGCGTTAATTGCGTTAAATATTTTTCACGCGTTAATTTGAAATAATTAATTGCATGCGTTAATGCGTTACCGTTGACAGCCCTACTTGAAAGTCTTGTCGTTGTATGTGTAGTTGTATGTTAACAGAAGAATGTTCCTTACCGCATGCTGCCATGCATGTCATCATCTCCATATATTCCTTCTTTTTTGTTTCGCTCTTCTGATCCTGTCATGTTTTTTTAAAGTGAATATTTTATCTCTGCCAATATTATTGTTGTCTGGTATGTAGCGACATAACCCAGCACCCAAAATACTGTGAAAACACTCCAACTCAGCTTCCATTCTTTGCGAAAGATGACTGAAAAGGTGCACAGAAACCTTGAAAAAATGAGATACGATCCGCCAAATCTTGTTCAAAATTTCAAATCGCAGAGATGCCGATTCGCACTGGACTAATATTATCACAGGACCTCGGTGTTCGTCAAAATAGGGTAGGTAATTTGTGGGGGAATTTTTACTTGACAAATTACAGACATGGCCGTTTCGCACAGGATTAAGATCACAGACAATCTGCGATTATTACAAATGACCAGAGGTCCCCAGATAATACTAATCCTGTGCGAATAGGACTTTAGGCAGCAATGGGGACTCAGACCTCTTTATAAATAGTTGCTACTATTTATAACAAAATATTTGAAGCAAATTATGAATCTGGTTTTAATTTTAAATAATTTGAAGTAATGATCCTTGTCATTAGAGCTCCACGGTTAACCGCTGAAATATCGCGATCTCGATTCAAACACCCACGCGATCTCATTAATGAAAATCAACGATTCTCGCGTCTAATTTACCTCGGACTAAAAGCATAACGCTTCAATATGTGCTGGTGCTGCTGCAGAAGCAGAGATAGCTTTATTATCATAAGGTATGTAAAGGCGTCACAAACGTTTTTTTCAACCACCACACTATCATTATTTCTGTGTCCAATGATCACAGAAGTATTGGGATTAAAGCAGAGAGTTGCCAACCCACACGCATGAGATGCGTTTACAAGGTCCTACGCTGCCCAAATTAATCTCACACCAAACAACAGACCAACATATAAAGTAAATACAGCTTGACAACAAAACTGCTCTAATGAGTGTCTTTCTTACATTGTTCTGAATATGCTTCACATCTTAACTAGACAGGTTTGAAACGAAACTATCGATTGCAGACAGTTTGTAGTGCTGACAAATCCTAGTGCGCGTTTATATCCGTCATTGCGGTAAAACACGTCATCAGAGTGTGTGGCGCTTATCACTGTATTTATGCTAATAGAAGCTGCGCTGTTAGAGCTTTTCATCAAGTTGCCAAAGTTATTTTAAACTGTTTAAACCGTCAGTGCTTCGCAAGGTACAGAGTAGCCACGAAGCTAACCGAGGAAGATGGCGAAGTACAAGTGAGTAGCTACTCTGATATACACCATGGGACCTAAGGTGACCATACGTCCTCTTTTTCCCGGACATGTCCAAAAAACTGCGTCCGGACGGGATTTCTAAATTTCCTAAAATGTCCGGGATTCGGCTTTTGCGTTCTACAGTCGTCATTCATTGTATGCGTTTTTGCATTGTTGCAAAGCCACGCCTTCTTGCACGCTACCACTGGTCGGTAATGTACGCACACAAACAAAGTGCATCTTAATCACTCGGCACCAGGGCTACAGCCAATAGAGAGAGCAGCAGCTTGCTTGTCAGTGGGTGGCACATGGCTCCCGAATAGCGTAAACGATGCCCAAAAGCAAATGTCAATTCACAGATGAATTAGAAGAAAATTCCCATGTTTTCGTCTCGGACGGGATCCGTTTGAAGCAGAATGCATGACCTGCAAAGCTGGTACGTACGTGTCAGTGTCAAATAAAGGTGCTAGCGACCTAGAAGCCCACGTAAACTCTGCAAAACACAAAATTGCAGCTAAAGGAGAGAGCTCATCAGGTAAATTAACTGACTATTTTGTGAGACCAGGTAAAACAGATGATGCCGTTACTGCTGCGGAGGGAGTTTTTGCATTCCACACCACCAAGCATCACAATAGCTATAGATCAACGGACTGCACATCTGCCTTGTTAAAAAAGGCTTTCCCTGATTCCGAGACAGCGCGGAAATTTTCAAGCGCTCGTACAAAGACTGAAGCAATTATTAATGCTATGATAGCGCCACATTCGGTTGACATAGCTCTGAAAGCACTGGAAGACATACCCTATTGTGGTGTTTCTACTGATGGAAGCAATCACGGTGCTGTGAAAATGTATCCTCTGCTTATTCTGTGTTTTTATTGGAAGAATGGTGGCGTACAAAGTAAATTAGTTTAAGTTAAAAACACCCCAAATGAGACAGCTGAAACGATCGCGCAATACATCAAAGAAACACTGGAAAAGAAAGGAATTTTTTCCAGATGTATTGCGTTTACGGGTGACAACTGCAATACAATGTTCGGGGGAATCCAGCATGATGAAGAAGGAAAGAATGTTTTCGCAAACTTAAAGAGGTCATTGCAGAAGTCATTAATCGGTGTGGGCTGCCCAGCACACATCTTGAACAATTGTGTTCATTACGGGGCAGACACACTAGATGTCGATATTGAGAACATCATCTTCAAAATATATCAATACTTTCACATCTACACTGTGCGCACAGAGAATCTGAAGGAGTACTGTGAATTTGTTGATGTTGAATACAGAAGTCTCCTTTCTCACAGCAAGACGCGATGGCTGTCATTATTCCCAGGTATTGAGAGGTTGCTACAGATGTTTCCAGCCTTGAAAGCATTCTTTTTGTCACAGGAAAAGGCACCCTCGTCGATCAAGAAGTTTTTTGAAGACGAGTTCAGTGAAATTTACCTCTGGCACATGCACTTACTCATGTGTGTGTTTAATTCACACATTCAGGAGATGGAAAGGGAGAGCAATTAAATTGTGGAAGTGAAGAACATTTTGAACAAAGTCTGCACCATGCTTCTTGAACGCAAGACCAATAACTTTATGTCGATTAAAGTCAAGGGACTACTTGCACAAAAGCACAAGGATTGACTTGGTAAGAGGTGTGACCATTTCAGTGCTCAAGTACAGGGTCTGTACAGTTCATGCCTGGAGTATCTGGAGAAATGGATGGCACCCATGGAGGAGTTCTCCTGTTTCATGTGGATGGATCTGAGTGAGACACCTGACTGGAATGACATAGAAGCATGTATCAAATACCTGGGAGAAAAGGGGGTGCCAATAGATGATGCAAAGTGCTTTGAGGTGTTACAGTGATGGAGATTTCAGTGATCTGCAAGTACACAAGAAGTTGACAAAATATTTTGAAAGGTCCAAAAGCATAGATTTTCATTCAGAGCAACTGAAGATTGCACAGTTTTTGTTTGCTATTCCTTCTCACAATGCAAATGTAGAAAGAGTTTTTTCACTGATGCAAAGCCAGTGGACAAAGGAAAGGAATCACTTGTCTGTTGAGTCACTGAAGGGGCTTCTGTGTACACAGTACAACTTTCAACAGATGTCTTGCAAAGACTTTCATGCCTACTTGATTGGTAATTGGGGACTATTGGGAAAGATTTGATCTTCAGGAAAATATACCAGAGAACATCAGGAGGACTGAAATTGATTTTTTTTAATGGCAAGTGATATTTTATTTTACTTTAACCTATGGCCTTGAAAAGAAACAGTGTCATTTAAAAGTTGTAATTTAAATGCTAAACTTTTTCATTTGTTTGTTATTATTCTATTGTTGAGGGCCAAAAGTTGAATGGAAAGGATATATTACTTAATGTATTGAAGTTCAGTAACAGTTTCATGGTTGTGACCACATTTGTCAAGTATTTACACCCATTCCGATCCTTCCACCCGCTGTGGGTGTCCTTCGGCCTCCTGCCCCCACTGACTGTCCTCTTTTTTGAAAGCTGAAATATGGTCACCCTAATGGGACCAGAGGCAGAAAATATATTAAACTCGTTCTCGTTTGAGAGGGAAGAGCACCAAAAGGACTTCGACACGGTACTAAGCAAGTTTAATGACTATTTCATCCCGAAAAAGAATATCATCCACGGTAGAGTGTGTTTTTACAAACGCGTCCAAAAGCCGGGAGAAAAGGCAGAGATTTTCATCAGAGCACTATACTCAACTCAACTTTATTTATATAGCGCTTTTACAATTTTCATTGTTGTCAGCTGTACATGAGACATATTGACTATAAGCAAAATAATTAAAGTTGTACCTGCAGAAACAAGAAAAGGTTGAAAACACAGAAGACAGACATACCCACATACAAAACACTCCACACACACAATATGCACACGTACTAACACACATAGACATAGAGACACACACACAACACACACACACGTACGTACACAGACAAGTATGCACACACACACACACACACACACACACACACACGCTCAGTGAGAGCACACATTTAGGATAAAGGAGAGAGAAGCACAGGTCAAATATAACAGACTATAAATTCCTATATGCAATATTAATTAAGTAAAACTTTAAAATTCTAAAGCAGCTCCCCGGTCAGGCAGATAGTGCAAAAACAGTATGCAAACGGTGGCGAGGAACCCAAAACTCTAATCGAGAAAAAACTAGCAGAACTATACGAACTAGCAGAGAGTTGCGACTTCAGTGCACAGAAAACAGAGAACATCCGAGATAAACTTGTGGTTGGCATCAGAGATAAAGAGCTGTCGAGGAAGTTACAGTTGATAACGAATCTTACCTTAGACACCGCGGTGATGATGGTGAGGCAGGCAAAGGATGATAAACTAAATGGGACGTTACATTCCTGATTTGGCAACGCTGGGTAGCCCGTTGTTTTATTTATTGAGAGGGACTGTAAGATGGACCTGGGATCACGCTCAAGAAAGCACGTTTCAGAAACCAGGTAAGCGCAAATTGAAAAGGAGTGCTTAGCAGGAGTCTTCGCGTGCGAGAGATTTGAGAAATACTTCATTGGCTTGGATAGATTTCGCCTTATCACAGATCACAAACCTCTTGTACCACTTATCAATAAAAAAGATCTGGACACGGTACCGATACGCTGTCAAAGACTTTTAATGAGACTGATGCGTTTTGCATTGACCACTGAATACGCGCCTGGAAAGACACTGGTAGTAGCTGACACACTATCAAGAAGTCTGATAGCCAGTGAAGCACCGAGTAGCAACGCGGATGAGATAGCGTCACACGTGGATGCCGTGGTAGCCAGCTTGCCCGTATCTCAGTCAAAGCGGCGATTGAAAGAGCTGAAAAGTTACAGTTGGTGAGCAAGTTCATAAAGAAAGGATGGCCAGAGCATGTAAGAAACGTGCGGGAATGTATCAGAGAATTTTATTCGGTAAAAGACGCGCTATCAGTAAGTAAAGGACTGATAATAATGGGCAGCCGCATCTGTGTTCCAAGCGAGCTGAAGCAAGACATTCTTGAGCGCATCCACGAAGGACATTTGGGATTAACAAAATGCAGAGAGAGAGCAAATTCATCTGTATGGTGGCCTGGAATCTCGTCGGACATACAAACCAACATTGAATTGTGTGCATTCTGCCGCGAACATAAAAGGTCACAAAGAAAAGAGCCACTGAAACCATCACCGCTTCCTGACAGGCCGTGGCAGCGTGTGGCTATAGACATTTGCGAGAATAAGGGCCAGACAGAGGTGTAAAGAGTACCTGAAAACCATACTTAAGTAAAAGTACAGATACCTTGCAGAGAAAATGACTCCATTACAAGTTACAAGTCACCAATTTCAAAACGACTTGAGTAAAAGTCTTCGAGTATCTGATTTGAACAGTACTTGAGTATTTTACTCATACTGAATGTAGGCTCAAAGCAGCACTAGTCCTCAACACTTAAGAGACATGTCAGTGAAAAACTAGAAACAGTCGATTCGTGAGGAGAGCAATCACATTTATTTTCTTAAATCATAATAAGACTGAACACCTCAAAATTGCAACAAATCATGGCCGACATCATAACCTACTGTACGTCTATTACAAACACCCAAGTCTCATTTAAGCTCAACTGCTCATAAGTAAACCAAACTCCTTCAAAAAGGTCTCTTCAATATAACGGATAAATAAAGTAATGTTAAGTAAAATCAAAAAGTCAAAGCCTTTTTGCACTGGACATGCTGGTTTGGGCCTCATGGCCAGCTGCAGTCATGTCCTCAATTCACATACACTGTTAGCCCTTACCTGCCATTTCTACAGTAATATACTGTATTGGCAACACTGTTGCCTGCTAGTTACTGTAGGTGTTTTACAGTAAACTACTGCAATGGCTGTTTGTATTAACGCACTTAAGTCACACAGTCTTAGATGAACACGTGTAAATAACAGATGAACACAATAAATCTGTCAAGATTTCACCAGAGGAGAATTAAACACAAACATCAATAACATCTTCACATATTACAGACACCACTTTCACTTTATTTCTGTCATCTGTGTAAGATCTTATTGAGATTTAACTCGAGTTCATAGTGGTTCAATTATGTTTTAAGTCACCATTATGGCGATCAGTGTTTGCTTTGGTTGGACTCTTTGACTTTCTTGTAGCTTTAAAATGTACACTTATACAATAACACTGAAAGGGACTTTACAGGAACCGCAACTTTATGTTTGCTTAGTAACTGAAGATACATCTGAAAGAATTCAATCATTAAATAATAATAATATAGCATTTAAGATTTATTAAGATATGTTTGGTAAAGTGATTACATGTTATAATGGAAAGATCTCTGTCAGAAAATCTTTCTTTGCAATTGAGACACAGTTAGACACTTGACATACAAACCTCATCAATGGTGACAAACAATCATGAATGAGTTTTGTACTATGTACCCAGCATGCATTGCAGCATGAAGCTGTTCAGTTGATTGTCACCCTTGTTGAGATTCATATGTGAATTGTTCATTTCTCTGTGTCTGACTCATTCTATAGGTTAATATTTTGTCTATATAGTGTGAGAGCACTTTTGAAAATTGAAATACTATACATTCTCTTTACTGGTTTACATCACTTCATGGCAATAGTCCCACCATATGGTCAAATTTTGAGCAAACATGTTTAGAGCACATTTAGGAAGAGTTAGTTTTAAAAAATAAGAGCTTTTGTAGATGTGTGACCTACAGTAACTAGCTGGCAACAGTGTTGCCAATATATTACTGTAGAAATAGCGGGTAAGGGCTAACCGTGTATAACCCGCCAGCGATTGACATCTACCTGATACTGCACTCATATTCATATAAAGAAGCCATGTTGACAAGTTTTTGTAATTTATGGCAAAATCCACAAGATTGTAGTACCTTCAATGCCCTGTGAATGGCAATATTAATTTTAAGATAGGTGTCATGCAAAATGTAATGTGTAATTGCATTAGTCATTACATATGTAGTGGAGTAAAGAGTACATATACTTGTTCAAAAATGTAGTTAAGTAGAGAGTAAAAGTTGCTAATATCTTTAATACTCAGTACAACTACAAAGTAGCCAAAAAGATACTTAAGTAAAGTAACTAAGTACATTTACTCCAATACTTTACACCACTGGGGCCAGATGTACCTGATCATTTCGGATTATTATTCACGCTTCATTGGGATTCTCCACCTACCGGCCACTACAACGGGACAGGTGATACACACACTGAAAGCCACATTTGCTAGATATGGAATCCCAGAGGGAGGTTTTAGCAAGTTCAGTTCACAAGCGAGGAGTTTGCGGAATTTAAAAAAAAGTACGACTTTGAACATGTCATATCCAGCCCGCACAATCCTCAATCAAGCGGGCATGCAGAGCGCTCTGTTCAGATTGCCAAACGCATCCTGAAACAGGATGATCCGCTCCTTGCCTTGATGAGTTACTGCACTCGTCTACAGGAGCCAGCCCTGCAGAGCTATTGAATAGCAAATCGGAAAAGGAAAGGCAGCGTGGAAATGTAAATGGTAAAAGAAATCGCCTTTTAAATGACTGATTAAAGTAGTTACATTTTTAAATCCAATTATTTATTCCTCCTTTTAAATTGCATTTTCAAAAACATTTTGAAATTCCACTATTTATTTAGGAATTAAATAATGCACTTTAAAACGATGTACTTATTGAGTGTTTTATGTTGTTTTTTAATTCCCTTTTTAATTTGAAGTGTTTATTCATGGATACATATTTCATTTATTAATCATTTTTATAATTACGCTTTATATTGCCCATTAAAACGTTAAATAATGAATGAATTTATCAATTCGCCTATTTATATTTGGATAAATAAATGAAGTTGTAAACACATGTATTAATGGCTATTTTTATTGTAGAATTACTTATTAAACTATGAAATGCTTTATTACTTTACACATGACTCTTCCGGTCCTTCATAATAACCTGGCGTCAAATGATGGTATACCTTAAAACGCAAAATAGATGTACACATGTTTAAACATAAATATCAGAAAATCCACATTTCTGCGCATGCGTGGTAGCCCTTCATAAGCATGAGGTGGTCAGTTGTTTCATGACTGAAGGAACGTCAGACGGAGCGGGAGGCGCCAAACTCAAAATCTTTTGAGTTTAGAAGCTCATAGAAGGTATTTTTGTGTGGTGATTTCAACTTGTTTGCTAGCCTGCTTAAATGCATTCCATGTATGCCTACACAATATCTACGATAATTGCTCTCTCAAACTAGCTAACGGTTGCTATCATGCTTATAATTCATGATCGCTTGCTCATTCTGTGCAATCCGAAGCAGACAGCATTACATTTTCCGTTGACAGTCATAGCACATTTCTCGAATACAATCTCTATAGTTTTGCCTGTAACTACTGTAGCTAACAGAAAGAAAAGCTAACATAAAGTATGATTGTAGAATGTAAGATATGTTTGTATTTATTTTTTATAGATTGATTTACAATGTTTGTTTTTATTTTGGAGGGCAGGGAGAACAAACTGGTGCAAGTGTTAAGACAGACTGAAGGAGACAGAGTTAGAGAAAGGTAAGAGATAATGAAGAAAAGATTACCATTTCTTATAACTAAAACACATTGCCCAGTCATTAGTATGCCAGAAAATATTTTCTTACTTTCTACAGTCTTACAAAAATGATGTTCAAAGTAGGGCTGTCACGATTATGAAATTTGACTGACGAGTAATTGTCTAATAAATCATTGCGATTATGTCGATTAATCGTCTGTTTTAGGGCTTTGACGATTAATTGACTGTTTTTGAGCTTTGACATTTAATTCTCATACATTTTTGATTCAGCAATTGAAACGACCATATTGTTCTGAATACAAGACTATGTTTTTTTCTTGGAAATACATAGGAAAAAATTGGGTCATCATATATTTAAGGTTTAGGCTTTTACCTGTCAATAATACAACCACCAAATACTTGTAAATTAAGTAAATTGATCAGGTGTGAATTGAAGCCACCATTAAAATACTATCAGTCACAGAAAAGCTTCTAGTCTGTTTTTTTCTCACTTGCAAGACTACAATACAATTTTGCTTGTATGTTAATGAAATTTTGGTAGACTGGTTTTCACACTGAGATTTGCTTGAATAATATTACATTTTAAAATTTTATATTAAAAAATGTAAAATCGTAAAAAATTGTTTTAAGTGATTGTGTTGTGGTGGTACATTTGACAAGTATTACCATGCTTTAGTTACAATATATACACTAAAATATGGAATATGCAGGCACTACAGCTCCCCCTAGTGTCTTCTATAGAGATTTGCAATAATTGCGATGATCTGAAACCATAGCGATGAGGTCAAACAATTGCAACGAGACGATTATTTAATAATCGTGACAGCCCTAGTTCAAAGTTCAGATATGATTTATAGTCAATGCATTATATAACATGATTAGTTGTCATTTAATAATAATTTCTTCCAAAATAAAAATCCTGACATTATTTATTCACCTTCATGTTGTACACTTGAAAGTTGGAAAAGTTAATAATTAATTTATAACAACAAATAATTTAATTATACAATGTATAATTTAGTGAAAATTGCATTGTGTTTGTGATCATTTTTTTTAGTATTCCTACTGGAAACCTTGAATATACTATTCAAGACAAAAGAACAACAATTTTATAACTTAATACCTAAGTTCAATTTTGTACAGTATATTATAATATGAACTACACACAGTATACAGTAATATTACAGTTATAGAGGTCAGACCCAAAATTAGAATGGTTAGAATAGCTGGTGTGTCCTGTACAGCTATGATCTATAAGCTATATCTTCAGTCAGGTGTGTGAAGTAAATTTCTACCACAGTGCCCTTAGTTATATCATATAAAACATTGTGAAGCCTTTCTGACATAAATTAATATAAATCTACTATACTATTTAATACAGTGAAACTAATTTGGGGAAAGAGAACTAATGACTTGTTGAAGACTTGAAGTTTAAACTTGAGGAGGACTTGGACTCGACTTGTACTTGATTGTCTTGACTTGGACTTATCTGTCTTGACTCGGGACTTGACTCGAGACTTGCATGCAAAGACTTGAGACTTGTGACTTGCAAAGCAATGACTTGGTCCCACCTCTGCCTACTTGTTTATCCAAAATACTCGAAAAAGTAGTCTCAAGCCAACTATGCACATTCCTGCAGGATAATAGCTTATATTAAAAATTTCAGTCAGGAATTAGGCCCAACCACAGCACGGAGACAGCACTACTTAAAGTGACAAATGATCTTCTCGTAGCATCTGATCCCAGCGCTATCTCTCTTTTAGTTCTACTGGACCTGAGTGCCGCTTTTGATACTATTGACCACGCTATTCTAATAGATAGACTAGAAAACTATGTTGGCATTGGTGGTCAGGCATTTGTCAGGACTCTGTCCTTCCTGTTACGAGTTCTCATGCTCATTGGACGGAGTCGTGACAGAACCACGTCTTGCGGGTTTATGTTGCGTTTTGTGTGGAGACACGTGGCTTTGTTGTCACTTTTGCCGCGTGTCATTGTAACTCCATGCCAGCAGAGGGAGCCCTCTTCCGAGTATTGACTGGCTACCGCACTCGCTGCCTCACTGGTTATTTCCTGTTCTTGGACTATTTAAGCATGCCTTTCCATTTACCCATTGCGAAGTATTGCCAGTTTATCCTGCCTTACCAAGCGTTTATTGTATCTGCTTGTTTCCTCTGTTATGACCATTGCCTGTCCTGTTCGGTTTACGTCTGCTGCCACATCCCCTTGTTACGTTGTTTGGATTGGACTGCTTTATGGTATTTTACCTCTGCCTGTTTCATGTTTACGCTACCTTCCTATCGATTTGGATTTATTTACTGTGGATTTTAATAAACGACTGCACATGGATTCTGATTCGGCTTCAGCCTCATTACAGAATACTTCGCCAACAGGGGATCCAGCAGAAGTTTCTAATCTACAGATGGCATTTGCTCACCAAAGCGAGATCCTCCAGGCATACCAAGAACAACTGAGCAAACTACAAGTGGCCAATGATTACCTCACGCATTATATCAGATCGCTACCCCCCACCACTGCCAAGAAGGTAAGCCTTGCCATCCCCAATAAATTTGATGGTTGAGCAGAGCAATGTAAAGGATTTCTTCGGCAAGTTGAAATTTTTTTTAATCATCAAGGGGAGGATTTTGAGTCTGATGAGAAGAAATGTGCTTTTCTGATGTCTCTGCTAACTGGTAAAGCGATTGACTGGGCCTCAGCGGTCTGGGAAGCGGACCCTTTGTTTCAGAGATCATATTCTCATTTCATCAAGCAGCTTAAAGCGGTGTTTGAATATCCAGCGGGGGGTCAGGATACTTCAACACAACTTTTGCAAATGAATCAAGGCTGTCGTACAGCTGCGGATTTCGCCATTGAATTTAGAACGCTTGCAGCTCAGAGCGGGTGGAATGATGTTGCACTTAAGACTGTGTTTCAACGAAGCCTGAATGTGGAACTACAGGCAGAACTTGCATGTAAAGGACAAGATCATTCATTTTCTGAGTATGTGACACTGGCAATCCAGATTGATAATCTTATACGCAATAACCCCCGTAAATTCAATTTACCCTTCTCCAGAAGTACTCCTAACTCACAAGCTTCACTGGCTTCCAGTTCTTTCATGCCTCATAACCATCCCGACTCAGAACCCATGCAACTTGGAATCACCAAACTCACCACCGAGGAGAGGTCACGTCGATTTGTACATAACCTTTGCTTTTATTGTGGAGAGGGAGGTCACCGCAATGCGATATGTCCTCAGAAAGCACGGAGGTCCACCAATCAAACTAACCGGGTGAGTGCTGACATTTTTTCCCTTTCTTCCACAAGGCCTCTCACTATCAATGTTCAGTTTACTACTGATAATGGCCCTATTGTTTTCACAGCGATGATTGACTCCGGGTCCGCCCTAAATCTTATACATCAAGCCACCGTCAAGCAGCACAACATTCCCACACAATCCTGTGATCCACCACTCAAGATCAATGCCGTTAACAACCAACCCATTGGAGATGGGATTACCCAGCATACTCTACCTATGCGACTGCAAATAGGACTCTTTCACCACGAAACCATCTCGTTCTATGTGATCGACTCCCCACGCCATGAAATCATTTTAGGATTCCCATGGTTGTCTGTTCATGATCCAGTCATTTCTTGGCATCATTGTGAGATTAAACACTGGTCTCCTTACTGTTATTCGCATTGTCTTGATGCCACAGCCATCAAACCTTGCTTAGCTACTAGTGTGGAAAGTCTTGAGTCCGAGTCACAGTCAGTCACTTTGCCATCTTGTTACCAAGAGTACGAAGAAGTTTTTAGTAAAACCCAAGCAACCCTACTTCCACCTCATCGTCTTGGGGATTGTTCCATAGACCTTCTGCCTAACGCTATGCCTCCTAAAAGCAAGATTTACCCCCTGTCACGCCCAGAAACTCAGGTAATGGAGGATTACATAGAGGAAGCTCTCAAGTATGGTTTTATTCGAACATCCACATCTCCAGCAGGGGCGGCTTCTTCTTCGTGGAGACGAAGGACGGTGGACTATGACCTTGTATTGATTACAGAGGATTGAACAATGTTACAGTTAAGTTTCCGTATCCTCTACCACTAGTACCGGCTGCCCTAGAACAACTTCGAGAGGCAACCATATACACAAAGTTAGACCTCAGGAACGCCTACAACCTTATCAGAATAAAGGAGGGGGATGAGTGGAAAACTGCGTTTCTGACCACCAGAGGGCACTACGAATACCAAGTTATGCCATTTGGATTAGCCAATGCACCGGCTGTCTTTCAATCTTTCATCAATGAGATCTTCAGAGACCTCCTGAACAAGTACGTAGTAGCTTATATTGATGACATTCTGATTTACTCCAAGTCTGAAAGTGAACACAAGAACCATGTCAAGACCGTGCTTTCTAGATTGCTAAAGAATCAACTCTTTGTAAAGGCAGAGAAATGTGAATTCCATGTCAAACGAACATCATTTCTAGGATACAATATTAGTCACCAAGGTGTAGAAATGGACAATTCTAAGATTACAGCAGTCACTGAATGGCCCCAGCCAACCACGGTCAAGGAACTCCAACGCTTCTTGGGGTTTGCCAACTTCTATCGGCGCTTTATATGTAATTATAGCATTATCGCGACCCCATTGACATCACTGCTGAAAGGAAAACCTTCAAAACTCAAATGGAATGGACGTGCCAGTAACGCCTTCACTAATCTCAAGAACAGTTTCACGACAGCACCTATTCTCAAACATCCCGATCCTAATCTACCTTTTATCGTTGAAGTTGACGCTTCTGATTGTGGAATCGGTGCAGTGCTCTCTCAACGCCATGGGCATCCAGGCAAACTCTATCCGTGTGCTTACTTTTCAAGAAAACTTACTGATGCAGAACGCAACTATGATGTTGGGAATAAGGAGCTCCTCTCTATGAAAGCAGCAATTGAGGAGTGGAGACATTGGCTTGATGGCGCCATTCACCCGTTTCAGGTCATCACTGATCACAAAAACCTTGAATATATCAAGAGCGCCAAAAGGCTAAACCCACGTCAAGCCCGCTGGTCGTTGTTTTTCACACGTTTCCAATTCACAGTTACCTACCGACCTGGCAGTAAGAACAGTAAGGCTGATGCCTTGTCACGAAGATATGATGCTCCTCACATGGAGCCCATGCCGGAGTCTATTCTACCCTCATCTGTTATCATAGCACCTATCTCATGGGACTTGATGGAGGAAATTCAAAGAGAACAACAGAATGAGCCTGCTCCACAAGGTTGTCCGCCCAACAAACACTATGTTCCTCAAACTCTCCGGTTACGAGTCTTGCAATGGGTACATGCCTCACTGTGCTCTGGACACCCAGGCATCTCAAGAACTCTTCATCTCACACGAAACTCTTTCTGGTGGCCATCCATGGTTAGAGATGTGGTTAATTATGTTAAATCGTGCTCAGTTACTCCTGCTTATGCGGTCAGGGAGTTGTTGGACTCTAGACGAAGAGGGGGTCAGCTCCAATACTTGGTGGACTGGGAGGGGTATGGGCCTGAGGAGAGATCTTGGGTAGCCGCAGACGACATCCTGGACCCATCACTCATCGAGGATTTTCATCGAGCCAGACCCAATCGTCCAGCACCACGACCACGGGGACGTCCTCGTCGAGTGCCAGGAGTCGCTCCTAGGGGTGGGGATTCTGTAACTCCACGCCAGCAGAGGGAGCCCTCTCCCGAGTATTGACTGGCTACCGCACTCGCTGCCTCACTGGTTACTTCCTGTTCTTGGACTATTTAAGCATGCCTTTCCATTTACCCATTGCGAAGTATTGCCAGTTTATCCTGCCTTACCAAGCGTGTATTGTATCTGCCTTGTTTCCTCTGTTATGACCATTGCCTGTCCTGTTCGGTTTACGTCTGCTGCCACATCCCCTTGTTACGTTGTTTGGATTGGACTGCTTTATGGTATTTTACCTCTGCCTGTTTCACGTTTACGCTACCTTCCTATCGATTTGGATTTGTTTACTGTGGATTTTAATAAACGACTGCACATGGATTCTGATTCGGCTTCAGCCTCATTACAGTCATCCTGTCTTGTCTCTCAGCCCCGCCTCCTGTCTCCCGTAATCTTACTTTGAGTGTTAATCCCAGTCACCTGCCCGTCACCTCCTCTATGTAATTACCCTTCGTTAGTCTTCCCACATATAATTCCCCTTTGTTCTCTGTTCTTTGCCGGTTTGTTGTCATGTCTGCTACATGTCAACTCCTTCGTGTCTATCGTATAGTAAGTCTCGAGTTGTTCATGGTTGTTTGTTTCCTTAGTCTAAGACCTGTTTCTACCTTTTGTTATGGTGTTTGTTAGTTTTGATTCCTAGTCTTTCCCCCACGTGGGAAGTGTTTGTTTTGTTTTAGTGAGTATTATTTTCCTGTTTTTCCCCTCGTGGGTTTTGTTTTGTGTTTTTTTGCCTAAATAAAAACATTTTTGTTGTACTTTTCCGTCTGCGACTGGGTTCTGTCAAACCGTTTTGTGACAGCATTAGCTTGGTTTAAATCCTATTTATCCAACCGCTACCACTTTGTTTATGTAAATGATGAAATGTCACAAATCTCAGGTTAAATTCAGAGTACCACAAGGATCACTTATTGGGCCCATCCTTTTTTCTTTTTACATGCTTCCCTTAGGAGACATCATCAAGAAACATAAAGTGTTTCTTTGGACATGATGATGCCCAGCTTTACTTTCCTCAAAACTGGGTGATACTGTCCAGTTTTCAAAGCTAACAGACTGTGTTAATGATGAATGGTTAATGGGATGGCCAACAACTTTCTTATGTTAAACTCTAACAAGACTTAACATTTTTGCACCAAATGCCAGTAAACATAAAAAAGTATAGTGCAACATTTCCTTTGATGGTTGTTCGGTTGTGTCATCATCCAGACAGGGCTCTAGAGTGCGACCAATTTGGTCGCACATGCGACCTAATTTCTCAATGGTGCGACTAAAAAAAATCTGAGGTCGCACCGGTGCGACCAGCCGTTCGAGGGAAAAAAAGTCTCTGCGAAAGTCTCCCTGTGGTTCAACAACAGACACATTAGGCCCATATCGTGGTCTAAACCAATCAGAGATAGTGAAGGGCGGACCCCCTCTGATTGGCCGTGGTCCAGATATTCCTGTACGTGTGTGTACGTTTGAAAATGCTGTGCTGCAGTTGGACAGAGAGGTAAGTAGCCTAGGCCCGTCAGATAAACAGAGTGGATGTAGCCGCGGATGATGAGAGAAGATGAAAAGAACGATTGACAACTTTTTCGTTAAGAATGTCAAGTTAAGGCCTGATCCGTCCGAAAATCATAAATAATGCTCCGACACGCTAGATTGCGACTAAATGGTCTCATTTTGCGACAAATTTTCCTGCCAGTGCGACAAGTTTTTCTTAATGGTCGCACCGGTGCGACTGTCAAACTGATCAATATATATTTTTTGCGTATTATAAATTTAATGCGCAGAAATGTTATATTGCGCAAGCTGCGCATTCAGTCACTCATTTTCGTCTCCCCTCCTTCAACCATTCCTTATCTATTAGTGCCCCGCCCCCAAAGACGTAATTCGCGGGTTACGGGTAAGAGGCGAAGGACCGAAAGAGCAGACGAGTGAAGCGCTCAATCTTGCAACTGAAATAAATATGCAGAATACAAGAATTTCCCCGGCTAAGGTACAAAACAGCAAAGATAACCAAATGTGTTGCGAGTATTGTATACGTGTGAAGCTAATGCAGGAAACATGTGTTTAAACTATTGTATAAAGCTCTCTAACAATACTGCAAAGCATACAAAACATTATACATCACGCTAAATCCGCCTACTTATACATCATGCTAGATCCGCCTACTTTTCATCACTAATAGAAGAAAACCAGCACAACCCTAGGTTTTTATTTAACACGGTGGCTAAATTAACAAAAAATAAATCGTCAGTGACTTCTGATCCTGTATATCAGCATAGCAGTGATGAATTTATGAACTACTTCACATATAAAATCCAAGATATTAGAGAAAAAATTATAACAATGCAATCAGAAGTGAAACCCGCTGAACAAACTAACTACAGCGCCCTTAAGGAGAAAATGCAATTATTTTATACCGTAGATCAAGATGAGCTGTCTAAAATTATTAGATCATCTAAATCAACAACATGCATACTAGACCCTATACCTACAAATCTACTGAAAGAGATGCTCCCAGAAATTATAGATCCTCTTCTTGGTATTATTAACTCATCTCTGACATTAGGACATGTGCCTAAAGCATATAAGGTGGCTGTTATAAGGCCCCTTGTCAAAAAACCCCAACTCGACCCTAGAGAACTAAGGAACTACAGCCTATATCGAATCTACCTTTCATATCTAAAGTTCTGGAAAAAGTAGTTTCAACTCAATTATGCTCCTTCCTCCAAAGGAATGACATCAATGAAGAATTCCAGTCTGGATTTAGAGCATGTCACAGTACAGAGACTGCTTTGATCAGAGTTACAAATGATCTGCTATTGGCGTCTGACCGAGGTTGTATCTCGTTATTGGTGCTGCTAGACCTTAGTGCTGCATTCGATACCATTGACCACAGCACACTCCTACATAGACTCGAAAATTATGTCGGCATTAAGGGAATAGCTTTGAAATGGTTTAAATCTTATTTATCCGACCGTTTTCAATTTGTAGCAATAAACAATGAGGTGTCACGCAAATCGCAAGTCCAGTACGGTGTACCACAGGGCTCAGTCTTAGGGCCTCTGCTCTTCGCATTATACATGCTACCTCTAGGAGATATAATAAAGCGACACGGAGTTAGCTTTCACTGTTATGCTGATGATACTCAACTTTATATTTCCTCGAAGCCTCATGAAACACAGCAGTTCCATCGAATAATGGAATGCATAGTCGATATAAAAAACTGGATGAGTAACAACTTTTTATTACTGAACTCGGACAAAACGGAAGTGTTACTTATTGGACCGAAAACTGCTATAAGTAACAACCAAGAATACTGTTTAACTATTGACGGATGTTCCATAAAACCCTCGTCGTCAGCAAAGAATCTTGGCGTTCTATTCGATAGTAATCTGTCATTTGAGAGCCACGTCGCCAACACCTGTAAAATTGCGTTTTTCCATCTTAAGAATATATCTAAACTACGTCATATGCTGTCAATGTCAGATGCAGAGAAGTTAATTCATGCATTCATGACATCAAGACTAGACTACTGTAATGCACTGTTAGGTGGTTGCCCTGCAGGCTTATTACAAAAACTCCAATTGGTCCAAAACGCGGCAGCTCGAGTTCTTACACGTACAAAAAAGTATGAACATATTAGCCCGGTTCTGTCAACCTTGCACTGGTTACCTATAAAGCATCGCGTTAACTTTAAAATCTTGCTTATTACCTATAAAGCCTTACATGGTTTAGCTCCTCAGTACTTGAATGAACTCCTTTTGTATTACAGTCCTTCACGTGCATTACGCTCTCAGGCGTCCTGTCAGTTGGTAATACCTAGAATTTCAAAATCAAGTGCAGGTGGTAGATCCTTTTCCTATCTAGCGCCTAAACTTTGGAATAGTCTTCCCTGCACTGTCCGGGAGGCAGACACACTCTGTCAGTTTAAATCTAGACTAAAGACGCATCTTTTTAATCTTGCATACACTACTCTTCCATAATATAAATCTTCAGAGGGTTTAGGCTGCATTAGTTAGATCAACCGGAACCAAAAACACAACTGATGTACTTGTTGCATCAAAGAGTACAGAACAGTACTCTACTCTCAGCCAGTCTTGTCTCATTGTTCCAAGGTTACCACAGCGAGCAGGATGCAGTTCATGGCCTGACCTGATGGTAGAGCGGAGAATGGGAAGTGGGGACCTGACAAGAGCTGAGATGATAGAGCTGGATAAAGAAGGACGCGGTCTCTTGACATGTCTTCACCACAAAATTTCAAATGCTATTAGATTATTAATGATAATCTTAAACTATAATTTATTTTATTATTAAGTTTATTTATTTTATTTAGCCTTGTTGTGCAAGTCTCTGGAGCTTGTGCAGAGGCAGCAGCTTTTGCCAGAGGGGAACTGGAATCCCCTGGTTGGGCCTGGGTTCTCCTGAGGTTTTTTTTCTCGATTAGAGTTTTGGGTTCCTCGCCACCGTTTGCATACTGTTTTTGCACTATCTGCCTGACCGGGGGGGCTGCTTTAGAATTTTAAAGTTTTACTTAATTAATATTGCATATAGGAATTTATAGTCTGTTATATTTGACCTGTGCTTCTCTCTCCTTTATCCTAAATGTGTGCTCTCACTGAGCGTGTGTGTGTGTGTGTGTGTGTGTGTCGTACGTGTCTGTGTACGTCGTGTGTGTGTGGTGTTGTGTGTGTGTGCGTGCGCATCCGTGTGTGTGTGTGTGTCTCTATGTCTATGTGTGTTAGTACGTGTGCATATTGTGTGTGTGGAGTGTTTTGTATGTGGGTATGTCTGTCTTCTGTGTTTTCAACCTTTTCTTGTTTTTGCAGGTACAACTTTAATTATTTTGCTTATAGTCAATATGTCTCATGTACAGCTGCTTTGTAACAATGAAAATTGTAAAAGCGCTATATAAATAAAGTTGAGTTGAGTTTGTTTAATGCATGCACATATGTGTATTATGATTTGTTATACCAGACTCTACTATGTAAAATTACAAATAAGATGTCGGTTTCACGACTACTCTCAGATTTTGAATGGGACACCCAGTAGAAGACTCCTGTCAGACAGCTATGCCTTTGTACAGTGAGATTCTGTGCTATGCCCTGATAACTATTACAGTAGTGCTGTAGTACTCGAGTCCGGACTCGAGACGTTTTTTAATGGTCTCGGACTTGTCTTGGACTGTTGGTATTTGAACTCGGACTTGTCTCGGACTTGGTCATTGGTCTCGAAAATGTTCTAGTCGGTCTCGTCCGAGTCCAGCGATATATGTTTTATTTTCTCCTTCAAAACAAAACATTGATAGAGCAATATTCTTGTGATCCGAAAACTAATGATCCGAAAACTGTTGCCGACTCTCGACTCTAGAACGAGAGCTGCGCGTGCTCATAAGTTCTCTTTTCACACAGCAGTTCAGTTCAGTGTGTGCTGTTGTTGTAACTAAATAACTCTGGTATATTGGTTCAAGTTCGCGGGACTGTCATGCACGCCAGAAAGTGAAAACTGAATTAATTTGTGGATAATATTAAGTGTTTACGGGAGACGCTAAACGGGAACGATTCAGCTGAACTGGTTCCACCGGTTCACTAAAAAGAAAGAACCGGTTCAAATGAACGATTCGTCCGCGGCGCGAACCAGCGTCAATCATTCATCAGGCACGATGTCAGCGAGCAGCGGCATAATACAGATTGGTTTTACAAACCATAATAAATGTATCGACAGTGCGCTTAAAAGGAAACTTTTTGCAACAAAACTTTCCCCGAAACATGTGGGACAACATCCAATTTCGTAAGACACCTGCAAAGGCATCACAAAGAGAGGTAAGTTAATGCCATGTTTCAGAGTTAGCATTGCATTTGAGTATTTTAGAAAGTTTGGAAAGTAGGGCTTAAAGATAAGATTGATCGTGTTTTTATTGTCATTGTGATGAACATGTTATTTAAGGATGGGCACCGACGTGCTTATAAACGTGCTTATAAACGAGCCGTTGAGCCTCTGCTCTTTCAAGCGGCTCCTCTATCGAACACGCACGTGCACGGGCAGGCGCACGCACGCACGCACGCACAAAAGTGTTCATTGCTGCACAACCTTGCTGTTAGGAGGGCTGATAAAAAAGTTCCTTAAAAAAGTAATAAACAGTTACACTTCGGCTTTGTGACTTTAGTGCTATACCTATATAGTAAAAATAAAATGACCTTATTTTATCTGCTTTTTGATCATTACAAACAATAATGAAAATGATTATCTTAGAATAGAAGATATGCTGTCTCTTGCATCACATAAATTATCAATAGTTAAGTATGTGGTCTTGTAGACATGATTTTTTTCTGTCTCTGTCTTGACTGTCTCAATTGGACTCGGTCTTGACTTGGACTCGAACCTCTTTGGACTCTGTCTTGACTTGGACTCGAACCTCTTTGGACTCGGACTTGACTCGGTCTCGACTAGTCCTGGTCTTGGACTTGTCTTGGACTCGACAATGGTGGACTTGACTACAGCCCTAGTATGTACTCTTCGGGTACAAAAGTCTACTTTTTGAAAGGGTCCTTCCCCAGTGACAGATGTTGTACCTTTTTTGCTGAGAGTGTTCTCGTATCCCATTTGTACGAACAACCAGAATCCTTGGAGTAGTGTTTGAAGACCAGCTGACCTTCACGGATGACCAGACAATGCGGTCATGCTTTTAAAATGACATAAGGGTGAATAATTGATGACAGAATTTTCATTTTGGCGAACAATTACTTTAATACTGTAAAAATGGGCTGCTTTCAACAGAGAAGATTCTAACCTTTTCTATCTTACACCTCTTTTCATCTTATAACTAGATTTATGTGCCTTTAAATGAGTCAGCAGTTATTTAACAATTGACTGGGTGTTATGTCTTTGTCCAACGACAATATTGACAGTTGTGATAACATTTGACAGATACAGTATGTTTAATGACTATTTCCCAGGCTTATGGCTCTCAGTAGAGCAGATCAGATAAATATTTGCTCTGAAAATGTGACACCCATCTTCAGTCAGACTAGCACCTGCATGAATTTAAATAAGCAACTAATTAAAATTTTAAATCAATATTTATACAGCGCTATGGCAAAGTCAATGAAAATGCAGGCTGTGAAAACACCTCATCATATAACAGGGCTCTAGAGTGCGACCTTATTTCTCAATGGTGCGACTAAGAAAAATCTGAGGTCGCACCGGTGCGACCAGCCGTTCGAGGGAGAAAAAAGTCTCCGCGACTCTGAAAGTCTCCTTGTGATTCAACAACAGACACACATTAGGCCCATATCGTGATCTAAACCAATCAGAGATAGTGAAGGGCGGACCCCCCTCTGATTGGCTGTGGTCCAGATTTTCTTGTACGTGTGTGTACCAGAGGTCGCGTTAACCGAAAATTCTCTGTCATTGACAGATTTTTCTTACCAGTGACAGAAAAATCTGAAGGTTGTCCATCCGTCATTTTGACGGATTACAATGAGGGCAATTTGTAACTCCCCGTTTCCCTTCATTAGAGCGTTAGAGCAGTTTTCACCTGTCATTGTTACTGACTAGACATATGTGATGCGATCTGGGAAAGCAGTCGGATGTTGCGCTGGGACGCGGGAAAGACAGTTCACCTATCCATGTAAACCACATAACATGAAGAATGAAGGAGTATCAATGCACATTTCCCGCCAGTCCTGTGTAAACTACGGCATGCAAAGTTTTTTATATAATGTTTTCGTGAGATGACAGAGCTCCCCGTCTGCAGCTCCGGGAGTTATCCGATCGCAAAACATACAAGGGATGATCAAAAGTCCAGACACTATGCACATGATAAACAACGTAAAACTTGCTTCACTGCTTATTAGTTGTTGTCCGTAATGTTTGCTAATTTCCTTGTGTAGTGATAATGGCAGAGCTCTCGTTCTTTAAGTGTGCCCGCACCATTTTCCTAACTTTTGTTTTATTTCAAACGGTTTTGTACAGTATTTTTATATTTGGGGCAGTCGTGGCCTAATGGTTAGAGAGTCGGACTCGTTGCCGGTTCGATTCCCAGGGCCGGCGGGTAACGACTGAGGTGCCCTTGAGCAAGGCACCTTACCCTTACTTGCTCCCCGGGCGCTGCAGTGATAGCTGCCCACTGCTCCGGGTGTACGTGTGTTCACCACTTGCTGTGCGTGTGTTCACTACTCTCTGGATGGGTTAAATGCAGAGGTCACATTTCGGGTATGGGTCACCATATCTGACTAATAGGTCACTTTCACTTTTTCACTTTCACCATGTGTTGGGTTTTCCCAGATCGAATCACATATGAACATAAACATTAAAACATTAAATATATAGATGAATATAAACAACAACGGCTTTATTGGGCATTCAGTTGTATTAAAATACGAGTTTTGAGAGGCAAGTACAGCGTGATGACGTCACGAACATACTAATTACCACCTAACGCCACCTTGCACCATAGAGATGGGTAATAATAGATTATGGCGGATTTTTTACGAGCCTGTCAGTCAAAATGACGCACAATAAAAAAGTCTAGCGCAACCTCTGGTGTGTACATTTGAAAAAGCTCCTCAGGGCTGTGTTCTCTTCCCACTGCTCTTCTCCCTTTACATGAATGATTGCACATCTAAAGACCCCTCTGTCAAGCTCCTGAAGTTTGCAGACGACACCACACTGATCGGCCTCATTCAGGACGGTGACGAGTCTGCTTACAGACAGGTGGTCAAGGAGCTGGCTGTCTGGTGCAGTCTTAACAACCTGGAGCTTAACACGCTTAAAACTGTGGAGATGATTGTGGACTTCAGGAGAAAGCCCCCTGTTCTCCCCAAACTCACCATCATGAACAGCACTGTGACTGCAGTGGAGTCATTCAGATTCCTGGGCACCACAATTTCTCAGGATCTGAAGTGGGACACTCACATTGACTCTATTGTTAAAAAGGCCCAGCAGAGGCTGTACTTCCTTAGCCAGCTGAGGAAGTTCAACCTGCCACAGGAGTTGCTGAAACAGTTCTACTCTGCCATCATCGAATCCATCCTCTGCACTTCTATAACTGTCTGGTTCAGCTCAGCTACCAAATCTGATCTCAGAAGACTACGGAGGGTAGTCCGGACTGCTGAGCGTATCATTGGTACAACCATCCCCACTCTCCAAGAACTGTACTCATCCAGAATGAGCAAAAGGGCTGGTAAAATCACTCTGGACCCCTCACACCCAGCACACTCCCTTTTTGAACTGTTACCGTCTGGTCGACGCTACAGAGCACTGAGCACCAGAACGACCAGACACAGGAACAGTTTCTTCCCTCAGGCAATCCATCTTATGAACACTTGACATTAAACGCGGAACACACAACTCTATTTTACATTATTTATTCACCAAACTTGCACATACCAGACCTGTACATACATAATTGTCTATATTGTATATTGTGTTTTTGCTGTTTTTTACATTGCCTATTTCTATATTATTGTATATTATTTATTTTTTTTTATCATCTGTGTTCTGTCCTGTTGCACTGTGGAGCTTCTGTCACTATAACAAATTCCTCGTATGTGGAAACATACTTGGCCAATAAAGCTCATTCTATTCTATTCTAAATGCGTGTGCTGCACTCAGACAGAGAGGTGAGGAGCCTATAGGCAGGGGCGGACTTACCATTAGGCAAAGGAAGGCAGTCGCCTGGGGCCCCCGAGCTACCAGGGGCCTCCAAAAGCAAGGGGTGGACTTAACCAATAAGCCGTGTCAGGAGCCACGTAGAGCCCCAAGTAATCATCCAAATAGTCGGGATATCCCATAACGTTTTACGTTATTACATCTGTACGAAGGCACTGCCCCCCCGCCCCCCATTATAGATTAGAGTGGACCATTCCATTAGTACCATATATGCACGAGACGAGTTCGACACCAGCTAGAGAAAGTTGGCGAAGCGGCGGAATTAGTAGAACTTCCCACAGCGAGAGTGTCATTGTGTGGTACATTAGCTGGTAAACGAAGTTAAAGTTGCAGGGAAATAAAACGACAAAGAAACGCAGCTACACCAGCGAAGAGTAAAAAAGACGATTAACAAAAGATTGTTGCCAAAGTTTCCCCACACAAACTCCACCGCTTCTCCTACAGCAGCAGCGCCTCTCTCTCCCGCCAGACACAGCACTCTCCCGGCCACGAGCAATGATAATGTGCCGGTGAGTATTTCTCCATGAACAGCGACAACACCGTTATAATGACTGACGACCAAAACATCTGTCAAACAAAGAGCGCTGTGCGCTTGGTAGGAGAGGGCGGCCAGTTCAAAGGTAGAAAGGTTGTTTGACTCTGCTGCACAGACCAATGGGCACATAAAGACAATATAATAACGTCAGTACAGTGCTAACGATTCATACTCCATGCACTAGTAAAGAAATTTGGTCACATTTAAATGCACGAAAGGTCGTTAACCCCAACAAAACACACGGAGAGATGGCAAACTTTGTACATAATAATCCCAGTTTAGGGTTTTTCCTGCATAAAGAAAGTGGAGGCGGCCGCCTCAGACTCGTCAAAAATATGTGGAGTGTCTTCACAAAAAACGTCTTGGTTACGGATGTAACCTCGGTTCCCTGATGGAGGGAACGAGACGTTGTGTCGAACCGACAGAATGGGGTTTGTCTTGAGTACCTATCATCTTCTGAGTATTTAGAGAAGGCCAATAAAATTGGCGAATGAAATTTGCATGCCGGGCTCCTCCCCGGATGTCCGGGTATAAGAGGGAAGCCAGCGTGTTCATTCATTCACCTTTGGTCTGAGGAGCCTAAAGCATCCTCCCCCGACCGCTGGGGTGGGCGGCCAGTGTTGTGGCATGAGGGACACAACGTCTCGTTCCCTCCATCAGGGAACCGAGGTTACATCCGTAACCAAGACGTTCCCTTTCTGTCGGTCTCTCGACGTTGTGTCGAACCGACAGAATGGGGTTCCTATGGAAAACGCCACAGCACTGAGCCGCGTCACAATCTCTGCGGAGCGACGTTGACTGGCCTGGGCGAGTCAGACGAAGACGCTAACGCGAAATTATGACCCTCCAGTGGAGAGGAAGGGGGACCCAGAGCTTTNTTCGCCATTAGAGAATTAGGCCTCCGCCCGTGACGGCCGGCGTTAGGGGGCTTCCCAACTTTTGTGGAAAGCTCTGGGTCCCCCTTCCTCTCCACTGGAAGGTCATAATTTCGCGCTAGCGTGTTCGTCTGACTCGCCCAGGCCAGTCAACGTCGCTCCGCAGAGATTGTGACGCGGCTCAGTGCTGTGGCGTTTTCCATAGGAACCCCATTCTGTCGGTTCGACACAACGTCGAGAGACCGACAGAAAGGGAACGTCTTGGTTACGGATGTAACCTCGGTTCCCTGATGGAGGGAACGAGACGTTGTGTCCCTCATGCCACAACACTGGCCGCCCACCCCAGCGGTCGGGGGAGGATGCTTTAGGCTCCTCAGACCAAAGGTGAATGAATGAGCACGCCGGCTTCCCTCTTATACCCGGACATCCGGGGAGGAGCCCGGCATGCAAATTTCATTCGCCAATTTTCATTGGCCTTTTCTAAATACTCAGAAGATGATAGGTTCTCAAGACAAACCCCATTCTGTCGGTTCGACACAACGTCCCGTTCCCTCCATCAGGGAACCGAGGTTACATCCGTAACCAAGACGTTTTAATGCATTTTCGTTCATAGCTTTTTCAAAATTTATTTTACGTTTGTACTTAAAGAAGTCTTAGTCTTCTGTCTACAAAAGGCATTTTGTGTAACCTAACAACGATCAAGTAATTAAAACAATATTTTCAATTGATTAAAAAAATAGATCCATGGATTTTACCACATGATACAAAACCTGTCATCTCTCGAGAGGCTAATCAAGTTTTCCTTTCAAATCAACCTTCCTTTAATTATTTCTCCCCCTAATTGACTATATTTTTTTTTTATACATTTTATCATCGTTTGATTATACAACAAACCATTCTATTTATCTTGATAAAACTACATTAGAAACTTAGATTTCATAGCACAAGTTTAACATCTACCTAAATGGGATGAAGGCAATGCTACAGCACACTAGTTAGATATACTGCTCGATTTAAATCATGTTTAAACAGAATGATACACCCCTATCACACCTAACAACATCTTCCTAAAACGAATAGTAATAAAAATACTTGTAATGGTAGTGACCCCAGTAGAGAACATGTTAACATTTTATAAAACGTCTAGCTCACCAATCACCGTGCCTGATTGCTCCAGCGGTGAGCAAGTGCTCTACAATCGCAATTCAGACCTCCGTGACCAGCGATTCTCACAGCAAAAGGTCCAACTCAACTCAACTTTATTTATATAGCGCTTTTACAATTTTCATTGTTACAAAGCAGCTGTACATGAGACACATTGACTACAAGCAAAATAATTAAAGTTGTACCTGCAAAACAAGAAAAGGTGAAACACAGAAGACAGACACTACCCACATACAAAAACTCCACACACACAAACGACACACACAACACACAACTAGACACACAACCACACATCGCACACACACACACACACAACACACACGTACGTACACAGACAAGTACGACCACACACACACACGCTCAGTGAGAGCACACATTTAGGATAAAGGAGAGAGAAGCACAGGTCAAATATAGCAGATATAAATTCCTATATGCATATAATTAAGTAAAACTTTAAGATTCTAAAGCAGCCCCCCCGGTCAGGCAGATAGTGCAAAAACAGTATGCAAACGGTGGCGAGGAACCCAAAACTCTAATCGAGAAAAAAAACCTCAGGAGAACCCAGGCCCAACCAGGGGATTCCAGTTCCCCTCTGGCAAAAGCTGCTGCCTCTGCACAAGCTCCAGAGAACTTGCACAACAAGGCTAAATAAAATAAATAAACTTAATAATAAAATAAATTATAGTTTAAGATTATCATTAATAATCTAATAGCATTTGAATTTTGTGGTGAAGACATGTCAAGAGACCGCGTCCTTCTTTATCCAGCTCTATCATCTCAGCTCTTGTCAGGTCCCCACTTCCCATTCTCCGCTCTACCATCAGGTCAGGCCATGAACTGCATCCTCCGGTGGTACCTGACATGGCAACGCTGAGATAGAGTACTGTTCTGACTCTTTGATGCAACAAGTACATCAGTTGTGTTTTTGGTTCCGGTTGATCTAACTAATGCAGCCTAAGCCCTCAGAGGATTTATATTATGGAAGAGTAGTGTATGCAAGATTAAAAAGATGCGTCTTTAGTCTAGCATTTAAACTGACAGAGGTCAGTCTGCCAATATCCGACAGTTGCGGTGAAGAGCTATTCCACTCACCTTACAAGTGAAGATCTTACTATCCAATCATCCTTTAGCACCCTTAATACCTACAGTCCTCTCTTCACAGTCTGAAATCTTCACCTACAGGTACGTCCTCATATGTACAAGATCAACGAACAAAACCAATGCTGTACTTTCACATCCGCCAAGATACAGACCATACTTCGCTATCTGACTCCGATCGTGCACTGTATATATCCACTATTTTGCCCCTCATGACCGAAGCAAGCGTGATATATCTCCCCACGACCTGGATGGTACGGAAAATGAAGTGCCTAGCAAAGAGCTGAGATGATAGAGCTGGATAAAGAAGGACGCGGTCACTTGACACGTCTTCACCACAAAATTTCAAATGCTATTAGATTATTAATGATAATCTTAAAACTATAATTTACCTTATTAGTAAGTTTATTTATTTTTATTTAGCCTTGTTGTGCAAGCACTGTCGAGCTTGTGCAGAGGCAGCAGCTTTTGCCAGAGGGGAACTGGAATCCCCTGGAGGTTTTTTTTCTCGATTAGAGTTTTGGGTTCCTCACCACCGTTTGCATACTGTTTTTTGAACTATTTGCCTGGCCTGGGGGGCTGCTTTAGAATTTTAAAGTTTTACTTAGTTAATATTGCATATAGGAATTTATAGTCTGTTATATTTGACCTGTGCTTCTCTCTCCTTTATCTTAAATGTGCTCTCACTGAGCGTGTGTGTGTGTGTGTGTGTGTGTGCATACTTGTCTGTGTACGTACGTGTGTGTGTGTGTGTTGTGTGCGTGCGCATCCGTGTGTGTGTGTGTCTCTATGTCTATGTGTGTTAGTACGTGTGCATATTATGTGTGTGGAGTGTTTTGTATGTGGGTATGTCTGTCTTCTGTGTTTTCAACCTTTTCTTGTTTCTGCAGGTACAACTTTAATTATTTTGCTTATAGTCAATATGTCTCATGTACAGCTGCTTTGTAACAAGAAAATGTGTGTGTGTTTGTGAGACTGATGCTTCAGAGTAGTACTTCTTCACGTTTTATTTGCTCTCTTGAATTATTGATCCTCTTTACAGCAGCAATAGAGAGGGAGAAACAAAACCACAAGTGAGGGAAGAAAGACGCTGAGAGAGGCAGTTAAACATAATATTGAAAGAGAGGAAGGGCCATATATTCAGAATATTTAGGCCCCCTAAATAATTATTTTAGCTGAATGGGGGTATTGGCTTCTTTGGGGTATTCTATTTAGTGCCTGATTATAAATTCATTTTATTAAAAGAAGTCTTACACAAACTTTGCTTTTAATTGTTTTAAAGTTTATTGTATTATGAATTAAAGAGTAAGTAGCATGAGATCATGAAAATTACATTTCATGCAGTGTGTTATGTTGCCGTGTTTGAAAGTAAGCTGTCTGCCAAGTTGTAAGTCCGAAGGCTTGTAAAAATGGGAGTCGACTCTGAATCATGCAAACAAGACATGAGCTAGTCCAAGTCTCTAACCGCCGTGTATCTACGTCACTAGACATAGTCCCCGCCTATGTTTTGCTGGGACTGCCGCGAAAACTTCACTAGTCTCCTCCCCCAAAACACTGTCGCTCGTTCATGATGCGTGTGTATCATGTCTAGAACCTGTGTTCTATGTTGTGAAACGTCTTGGTTACGGATGTAACCTCGGTTCCCTGATGGAGGGAACGAGACGTTGTGTCGAACCGACAGAATGGGGTTTGTCTTGAGAACCTATCATCTTCTGAGTATTTAGAAAAGGCCAATGAAAATTGGCGAATGAAATTTGCATGCCGGGCTCCTCCCCGGATGTCCGGGTATAAGAGGGAAGCCGGCGTGCTCATTCATTCACCTTTGGTCTGAGGAGCCTAAAGCATCCTCCCCCGACCGCTGGGGTGGGCGGCCAGTGTTGTGGCATGAGGGACACAACGTCTCGTTCCCTCCATCAGGGAACCGAGGTTACATCCGTAACCAAGACGTTCCCTTTCTGTCGGTCTCTCGACGTTGTGTCGAACCGACAGAATGGGGTTCCTATGGAAAACGCCACAGCACTGAGCCGCGTCACAATCTCTGCGGAGCGACGTTGACTGGCCTGGGCGAGTCAGACGAACACGCTAGCGCGAAATTATGACCTTCCAGTGGAGAGGAAGGGGGACCCAGAGCTTTCCACAAAAAGTTGGGAAGCCCCCTAACGCCGGCCGTCACGGGCGGAGGCCTAATTCTCTAAATGGTGAGAAGCCGCCCGGCACCGTACGGGCCACTGGGTAAGCATTATCCCCCCTGGGGGAAAAACGCTGCAGAGGCCACTACCTACCATAGGGAGGAATTAGTGGAGACACCACATGGTCTCACCAACAGGGGAGAACTCATGGGAAGAAAGTGCGGACAGGAGTTAACCGCAAGGTGGGAGTCCACCTGGGGAGCTCATGGGTTGCCAAGGTGGGAACTATTCATGATGATACATCAGACGGAACAGCCCACGGAGCGGGTGTTACCACGTCTGGAGCACTAGGTCCGGTTAGAGCTATGACGGAGATAACTCAACTGTTCCCCGGCCTAAGGGGGCAGGGCTGCTCTGCCCAGCCTGTCCCCTGGAAGGGTGCTTAGTGATGGATGGAATGCCTGTTCTTTACGCAAGGGGAAAGAAGTGAGGCGGGATCGCCACTGCTCCCCCCGGAGGGGGAAGGGCTTCCGCAGGCGGTCCCACACCTTGCCAGGATGCGGGCTGACACCGGTTCCGCGCGTAGGTATTAGAACCTCACGGAGTTGTTAGGCATAGCCCAACCCGCAGCTCCGCAGATGTCTGCCAGAGAGGCGCGCTGAGCCAGCCACGAGGGGTGTGCCTCACCCCCAACGGGCAGGAAAAAAGATCGGTATGCCCTAACGAGGGCATCCACGATCCAGTGCGCCAGCCTCTGTTTGGAGACAGCCCTCCTGCTGACCTCCGAAACAGACAAAGAGCTGCTCAGAGCTTCTGGGCTCTGCGTGCGGTCCAAGTAGAGGCGCCGTGCGCGTACTGGACACAGCACGGATAGGTTGGGTCTTCCTCCCCGGTGGGGAGCGCCTGCAGGTTCACCACCTGGTCTCTCGGGAGAGTGGTGAGAACCTTGGGCACGTAGCCGGGGCGGGGTCTCAAGATAACGTGAGAATCCCGGCCCCGAGTTCTAGGCAATCTGTGGACACGGAGAGTGTTTGTAGATCCCCTACCCTCTTGGAGGTGAGCGCCATGCGGAAAACCATCTTTATCAAGACTGAGAAAGAGCGGTAACCCCGAGAGGCTCGAAAAGGTCGCAAGAGGGTATGGAGCGCGGATAAGGTGGTCACTCTCTCGCGCCCCTTAGGAACCTAATGACCAGGTCGTGCTGTCCCAGCGGCTACCCAGCACTCGGGTCATGATGAGCGGCTGTAGCGGCTACATACATTCCCAGTGGTCTTCTCGCCGAGAAGAGCACCAGGACGAGAAGAGGCGCCACCTATGGGCGTATAGCCGCCCAGTGGCCGAAGCCCTAGCCTGAGTGACGTCCCAACCGGACAGGGGGTGGGTCACTCAGGATCTCCTCGTCCCGTCCAGACATGGAGACCAGGTTTTGCCTGGGATGCCGTAACGTGCCCCTTCCCCTGGGGAAGCTGTCCGCCAGGGGGAGCGGCCAGGGGGGGGAGTTGTTGTCAGAGCCTCAGCTCCGAGAACCAAGTCCTGGTTAGGCCGAAGGGGCGTAACTAGTACCACTTGATGCTCCTCTTCCCTGGCCTTGCACAGGCCCTGTGCAATGAGGCTCACTGGGGGTAAGCGTACTTCCGCTTGTCCCGCGGCCAGCTGTGCGCAAGGGCATCCGTGCCGAGGGTACCTCGGACAGGGAGTACCCAAGCGGGCAATGGGAGGAGTTCGGGGAGGCAACAGGACCACCTGTGCCTGGCCAAACTGCCCCCAAATGATCCGGCTGCGCGGGGAGGGAGTCGCCACTCTCCGCAAGGCGTCAACTGACGAGAGAGCACATCGGCTGTCTGGTTCAGGACGCCTGGGATGTGTGTGGCTCGCAGGGAGCTGATCACCTGCTGACTCCAGAGGAGGAGGCGTCGNCGGCTGCGCGGGGAGGGAGTCGCCACTCTCCGCGAGGCGTCAACTGACGAGAGAGCGCATCGGCTGTCTGGTTCAGGACGCCTGGGATGTGTGTGGCTCGCAGGGAGCTGATCACCTGCTGACTCCAGAGGAGGAGGCGTCGGGCGAGTCATGTTAGCTGCTGTGAGTGAAAGAATACGCCACAGCAGCTGTGCTGTCCGACCGGACCAGCACGTGCTTCCCTGCACGAGAGGTAGTAGCCTCCTCAATGCAAGTAGCACAACCAACAACTCAACTCAACTCAACTCAACTTTATTTATAAAGCGCTTTTACAATTTTCATTGTTACAAAGCAGCTGTACATGAGACATATTGACTATAAGCAAAATAATTAAAGTTGTACCTGCAAAAACAAGAAAAGGTTGAAAACACAGAAGACAGACATACCCACATACAAAACACTCCACACACACAATATGCACACGTACTAACACACATAGACATAGAGACACACACACACACACGGACGCACACACACACAACACACACACACGTACGTACACAGACAAGTACGCACACACACACACACACACACGCTCAGTGAGAGCACACATTTAGGATAAAGGAGAGAGAAGCACAGGTCAAATATAACAGACTATAAATTCCTATATGCAATATTAATTAAGTAAAACTTTAAAATTCTAAAGCAGCCCCCCGGTCAGGCAGATTGCAAAACAACTCTAGGCAGTTGAATGCCAACGCAGGCGGGGGCCCGTCCACCGCCCCGACACTGCTTGCCCGTTGCACACGGCACCCCTTAGGGTGTGTCGGCAGAAAAGCGTGTGACCAACGCCTGCTGCCGGTGTGCCACGCTCTCCAAGGAACTTGACTCTGCCGCCAGTGTTGGAGCGGTCGTATATGCATCGACCCGAAGGGGGAGGAGGATGCCCTGAATCCCAGGAGCCTCTTGTTACAGGGGGACCGCTGACTGTCTGATCTCAGGCAGTTCAACACTGACCGGGTGCGCTATTCCTCGCGCCCCCCCCCCCTGGGGGTGAGCGGGGCCGCTCGTGAGGACAGAGTCGAGTTCCATACCGAGAAAGAGGATGCTCGGCACCGGGGAGAGCTTGCTCTTATCTCAGTTGACCTGTAGCCCCACTGATCTAGGTGCCAGAGCACCAGGTCCCTGTGTGTACACCACAGATCTCGAGAGTGTGTCCAAACTTGAGCCAGTCGTCGAGATAGTTAGTACCCTCACACCTCCTTCACTACGGGAAGGGCGGCTTCCACGACCTTCGTAAAGACTCGTGGAGACAGGGACAGACCGAAGGGGAGGACCCTGTACTGATATGCCCGTCCCTCGAACGCGAACCGTCGGAACGGCCGATGTCGAGGGAGGATCGAGACATGAAGTATGCATCCTAGGTCGATTGCCACGAACCAGTCCTGACGCCTGACGGACGCCAGGATGCGCTTCTGCGTGACCATCCTGAAAGGAAGCTAGTGTAGGTGCTTGTTCAGAACACGCAGATCCAAGATAGGGCGCAACCCTCCGCCTTTCTTGGGGACAATGAAGTACGGGCTGTAAAACCCGCTGAACACCTCGGCCGGTGGGACGGGCTCGATCGCTCCCTTCACCAGAAGGGAGGCGACCTCCGCCCGAAGTACGGGGGCATCCCTGCCTCTGAATGAGGAAAAAAAGGGGGCCCCGGAACTTGGGCGGACGTGGAGCGAACTGAATCGCGTAGCCGAGACGGAACGTCTTCCTCAGCCAGCCTGACAGTCTGGGCAGGCTCCCAGAACTGTGACAGGGGGACTAGAGGTTGATCTGCTTCATCGCCCCCGCGGAGGGTGGTTCGATGGCTAGCAGTACGGATTCCTTGCCGGGAGAGGTCCCCCGGGGAGGAGATCGGCTCTGCCATTTTTCTTGCCTGGCGACTGCGCAGCTCAACGCACTGTCTGACTGAGAGTGCTGAGGGCTGGTGTTTATACTCGACATTGCGCTTTGCCATGACGCAACGTCGAGTTTGCCGTTCACCGTCGTGCAGAGGGTGAGAGTGGCTGTGGTAACCCAGAGAGAGAGGAATCTCTTCTTTTTGAGAGTAAGTGGGCGCCAGCCCCCCGGAAGGGACCAGCAGATGGAGGGACGGGGCAGGAACCGTCCCTATCCGACCTCCCAGCGCTGTGGCTGGGGACGGGCCCAATGGTAGCCTCGATCCCCCTGAGGTGTTCCCATGACAGCCGCTGCCCCGCGGCTGCTGATGGGGCGATGGTCTCCTCTTCGCTGTCTCCTCCAGCCACTGGAGGGCGTTGAAGAGGACCAGGGCTGCTGGGAAGCAGACAGTGCACGGGACTCGACGGCCGAGTAGCGGCACGGAGGACTGCTTCTTACTGTCGAGAACCCTCCGGGGAGGCCGCGTGCGGGTCTCGCGCCCCCCCCCCCGACGGGCGGGGGGGTGAGCAAGGCCGCTGCGGCTCGACAGTAACACCAACCAGCCCCCCCTTGCGAGACGGGTACGTCGAGAAAGCAGACCTTCTCAGCGTTACTCATCTGCGCAAGTATCGGCCAGAGGAATTTCTCATGGACCACAAGTGTGGACATCGTCCGACCCAGGGCCCGCGTGGTCACCTTGGTCGCCCGTAGAGCGAGGTCGGTGACGGCGCGGAGTTCCTGCATAAGCGCTGGGTCGGTCTTACCCTCGTGGAGCTCTCTCAATGCCCTGGCCTGGCAGGAGCCATAGCGTGGAGAGAGGAGGCAGCTTGGTCCGCCGCAATGTAAGCTCTCGACACCAGAGATGCCGAGACACCACATGCTTTGGACGGGAGTCTAGGTCGAGCCCCCCCAGGTGGCCGCCACCTACGGGCACGAGTGCACCACGGCAGCATACTCCACCTGGGGGACACCGACGCATCCTCCATCTGTCTCAACCTCGAGGTAAGAGAGGGTGACAGAACTTTGTTTGACATGAAACGTGCCAGGAAGGGGCGTTCCAGGTCTTACAAAGTTCCTCATGCACTTCCGGAAAACACGGCACTGGGGGCGGGCGCGGCTTCGAGCCGCGCTCAACCCTGAGGCGCCATGTAGCCAGCCGCGAGCGCCGGGAGAGGCAGTGCGGGCACTGCAACCCAACACTCACGGCGGCCCAGGAAAGCATGGCCGACATCTCGACATCCGCTTTTTCCTGGGCTCGACCCCCCGAGGGAGGGAGCCCGAAGAATCGTCGGAGTCGGATGGCAGTACGTCGCCCCCCGATGCTGCAAGAGACCTCTCATCATCACGCATCGTGTCCAAATACGTGATTGAGGAATAAGACGGCGGACCATCTTTTTGGGGAACGGTCAGACGAGCGAAACGAGGTGTGAACGGTCCGTGAGCCATGGCTGGCGGATTATCGCTCACAGTAATCCTCATATCACCCTCGCTGCTTGCCATAGCGGACGGCAGGGCCGTAGTCCTGCCGCCACGGAACGGGGAGCAAACGAGGTGGTGGCTGAGTCCCGTGGGAACACAGCCACCTGTGACGCAACGTCTGAATCGTCACCGCCCGCAGTGCGGGCAGGACGTATCCACAACGTCTGCCCCAGCGTACTGGAAGCAGGCATTGTGTCTGTCCCCCTCCTCGATGAGTGTGTTGCACCCATGAGAACAGCGGGACAAGCCACGCTGGAGAAATTTACTCTTTTAGAAAAGGAAATTTTTGCTCGAACACCTCCGGAACTGCTGAGATGCCCAGGGGAGAGTAACTGCAGGAAGGGACCGTCTGCTGTCCACGTCGTAGATTCCAGCAGAAAGAATGATCACCCAGATCGTAGAGAAGCTCACCAGATGCGTAGGCTCTGAAGAACAAAAGGTGAATGAATGAGCACGCCGGCTTCCCTCTTATACCCGGACATCCGGGGAGGAGCCCAGCATGCAAATTTCATTCGCCAATTTTCATTGGCCTTTTCTAAATACTCAGAAGATGATAGGTTCTCAAGACAAACCCCATTCTGTCGGTTCGACACAACGTCGAGAGACCGACAGAAAGGGAACTATATTAACATGGTATTTGAGTGTTTCCTTAGTGAAAGTTCTTTACTCACGTTTAGCCAGCTTTCAGTGTCACAGATAGAGACAGCCGGATAATGACTGAATCATACGTGACTCATGTGTCCACTGACACATTTACTAGAATCTGACATTGGAAAATGGTGTGAAATGAGTTTCATTATGAACTACATGAACTGATAAACACATCTTTAAAGGTGTGGTTGTATGGGTTAATTTTGAATTATTTCCACACATAAATAACTGCATAATAACAAAAAACGAAATAAAAAATAAATTATTGTTAATAGCCTTTGTTTTGGTTCTCACTGTAGATTAATTGCAATGGCAAACAGGCCTTTCTATGAATGCAGGATGTAATCGGGCAATACATGTCTCTAAAGGCAAATGTCACAGGTCGAGTGGATCAGGAACAAAAGTAGACATCTCTAAAGACACACTTTTAAAATACCACAAAATTACGGAAGAAAATGTCTGTCATCTTACTCTTTCTCCCTTTTTAAAACTTTCCAAACTGTGAATGCTTGAAAATGTATGCATTGGAATGCAATAGATAACAAGTTAACACAATACACAGTTAAAAACACAGTGAGTGTACTGTTTTCTATAGTATCTATTGACGTTCTTAATCACTGTGCACATGCTAAATTATCTCATGCTAATTTGTAGTTTGTTCTGTCTTCATCAGAATTATGTAAAAAGGTATTATCAAAACTCACAGGGATGGAGAGTTTTTCACTCACACATTTGACATTACCAACACGTGAGAGAGCTGCAAAACGTAGTTGTTACTGTAGCAGAAGGTCATCTGGAATTTTCCAGACATCCAATTAAACTTCCCGCTACATAACTATTTATTGTATTTACATTTTGAACATAAAACTCAAGAAACATTTTAGCATTTAGTTTTGTGATGCTATAAATGCAAATTTGTTAAAAGTTGAAAATATTTGTCTTGTTTGCTTGCTTAACTGATTGATTTCATTAATAATTTGTGTTTAATTGCTATGTACAATTATAGAGTACAGAGTGTGACATTCTGTTTGAAACAGTCTGTTCCACAGCAGGAAGTGTGGTATCGGTGTCACATCCGCTCATGGTAACATGGGACTGTCCCTTTTAACAGTGACCAATGCCTTTCTTAAAATGTCTTTAAACTTACTGTAATTCAACCTAAAATTGCCTTTATGTGATTGTACACAAAAACACGCATCCGATGCACCAGCGTGAGAGACCCGAAGCAAAACGTACGTGAATGCTGTGTTGTGAATGTATGTTATGCAGGTCCTCTGTGCAGTCTTTTTAATTGTATATTCAGCCAAAACAAATGTGACATTGAATGAGCAAGAAAATGCCCCTGCCAGCATTACTCAAACATAAATGTCCTAAATATTAAGTAAACGTGCAGTTCTGGGACCTGCAAATAAAAACACTATGGGGTGTCTAAAACTAGTCTTAGACTAAAATAAATGTTAGAGCGGTCTCAACTGAAAACAGCCTGGGGTGCGTTTCCCGAACAACGACATAACTTGGTTAACCACCGAAGTGCGATGCATTGTTTGAGAAACTAACTAGCTACTCACAACTGTTTCCCGAAAACATAGGAACTTTGTCGCTCATCTGTCGTTTGAACCACGTTGGTTCAACAATATAGTTGATGACGTCACATAGGTGGTGGAGTAATACCATCTTCTAATTAATCTGTTCAGAACGATTTAATGTCATATTATTACTGTAAATAACGTATGCTGCATTTGAAAACTATTTTTGTTATCGCATTTTTGCTCTCTGTTGTTTTATTTCACAATATTGAATGCATTCATAAATTTCCTCAAAAGTCATTCCCCAGTGTCCTAGAGCACGTAATTCAGTGCATACATACTTTTCCAAAAAACAGGGCTTCGATTTTCTTGACAAACTAAAAGATGTCAAATTTAATTTGTATATATTCAGAATGATGGATATAGAATGCACTGCGTGTTGCTTGCTTACTTTGCTCAAAAGCATGATGCATGTAAGTCTACATGTCATAATATCAAGGAACTATGCTTCTGACCACAGCTCTAGACCTGTAGTTACAACCACGCAACTTTACCATGCTGCTTGCAATTGATTGTTGGAACGATGGTTTCAGAAAACACTTAAACAGTTGAACTACGCTGGAATGGCGGAACTTGCGACCATAGTTGGCTAACGATGCTTTTGGGAAATGCACCCCTGCTCTGCCATATCTTAAAATACAGTGACATGGTTTCGTCTCAAAATGCACACAAGTAATGTTCTTTATAAGGCATGTTTGTAAAACTACTTAAACGTCCTAATGTAACTAAGGCATGGTCCTGACATAATCTCATCTCTGTCTGGGAAACCGCCCATATGTTATAAAACAAGTTCACATTCCAGTTTGTTCTTTCTAACAGATTTCAACCCTCATGCAAGTATGTCTAATAACAGTTCCCCAAATCATTGTTTTTGTTATTGGCATGCATAGATTGATGTATTACCAGCTGCTCATCCAGTGATTCTGTCAAAATGATGAAAGAGACATAAACATTTTGTCAGGGGACATTGAGTCTGTGTGTAAAGTACAGTTAAGAGTGGTTTCCTTCCTCTAAGGGAGGGCTGGTTACTTGGAGGCATGTGAGTTGTTCTAAAAGACTCACAGAGAAAACAAGCGAGACTGCTGTCTTCATAAAGGCTGATGGCGTGTGTAAGCAGTTATGTACACAGGCAGTACATGTTACTTGAGGCCCAGGTGCATGACCTGTGATTGAATGTCTTTGGGTGGTTCACTTCGCTAGATCGCTATAGCACCTTTGGCTGTCAAAAAGCTTTTCTGTACTGTAAACTGCAACACTCACTTTCCAGCCCTCACTTTCTGTCCTTTTTCATCTACACTGCCTACTTTTATAATATCTTAAAGTTAAATGACAATGGCTGTATTATATGGATACAACTGTAAATTATTTGGTAAAACTTAGTCAAGTAAATCTTATAAGGATATAAGGTGTAAAGGATAGCTGTAATAGCTTTAAGATTATCTTAAAGAGGACTCTTACATTTTCAATGGCCCTGTTCAGGGCCAAACATCATAAGTAAAATGCAAAAACAAATGTACTGAACATGTTATGTAGGTTTGAGTCTGTTGTGGATTGTAACAGCCATTTCTTCCACCCAACATTTCTTACATTCTTGTTGAATATTTTGTTTCGCTCACATTACGGAAGAAACTTTTGTTGCAGGTTGCATTTCTTTCAGTATAATCCCATAAATGATAAAGGTAGTCTGACAAATTTATGTAGGCTATCTAATGCTTCTGCACATCTGTTAAAAATTATTTTCAACATTTACGTCCATATGCGTTTAGCTTGCTACACTCACTCTTATGCAGGGCTCTAGACTAACTTTTTGCACTGGTTGCACTGGTGCGCCATATTTGTTTCTTAGGTGCACGAGCACAAAAGTTAGGTGCACCCAAATTTTCGACTGCATCGCATTTAACACCGCAGTTTTACCAGTTCACTTTTTTTTAAATCGCTGTCCATATAGGCAAAATTGACTTGTAAATGATTAACTAACAATCTGGTCAACATAAAGTTCTTTATTTGAAGCACAATTCTACAATAAAGGTAACTTACTGAAAAAGTGTTGGTGATTAAAGTGCTTCACTGAACTGAAATTTAAACTTAAAACATCTCAAGATAAATGGACCAGGGCTTGATATAACCTGGGAGGTTGATGGCTCCGTGTCAGAGCATTGCTTATGATTTTCGGACGGATATGCCTTAACTTAACATTATTCATGTTAAAGTGTCAATCGTTCTTTTCATCATCTCTCATCATCCGCGGCTACATCCACTCTGTTTAACTGACAGGCCTATAGGCAGGGGCGGATTTAGTGATTTGGGGGCCCTAGGCAAATCCATGTACGAGCCAACTTCACAGCTAAAAATATTACAAAGATGTACAGCAAGGTAATTTAGAACACCTTTTCAAAAATTGAATGTAAAACATCTGAACAGCCGTGAAACACAGCTAATACAGCTCCTAATAGCTATAGCTATTTTACTGAACTCTTCAGCGTCTCACTGCGCTGGTAACGAAACAGCGCCTCTATTGTGGCGTAATGCTGCAACTGCAGTTACAAATGACAATCTGTTCCCTTTCTGTCGGTCTCTCGACGTTGTGTCGAACCGACAGAATGGGGTTTGTCTTGAGAACCTATCATCTTCTGAGTATTTAGAAAAGGCCAATGAAAATTGGCGAATGAAATTTGCATGCCGGGCTCCTCCCTGGATGTCCAGGTGTAAGAGGGAAGCCGGCGTGCTCATTCATTCACCTTTTGTTCTTCAGAGCCTACGCATCTGGTGAGCTTCTCTACGATCTGGGTGATCATTCAAATCTACGACGTGGACAGCGGACGGTCCCTTCCTGCAGTGACTCTCCCCTGGGCGTCTCGGCAGTTCCGGAGGTGTTCGAGCAAATTTCCTTCTCTAAAAGAGCAAATTTCTCCAGCGTGGCTTGTCCCGCTGTTCTCATGGGTGCAACACACTCATCGAGGAGGGGGACGGACACAATGCCTGCTTCCAGTACGCTGGGGCAGACGTTGTGGATACGTCCTGCCCGCACTGCGGGCGGTGACGATTCAGACGTTGCGTCACAGGTGGCTGTGTTCCCACGGGACTCAGCCACCACCTCGTTTGCTCCCAGTTCCGTGGCGGCAGGACTACGGCCCTGCCGTCCGCTATGGCAAGCAGCGAGGGTGATATGAGGATTACTGTGAGCGATAATCCGCCAGCCACGGCTCACGGACCGTTCACACCTCGTTTCGCTCGTCTGACCGTTCCCCAAAAAAAACGGTCCGCCGTCTTATTCCTCAATCACGTATTCGGACACGATGCGTGATGATGAGATTCTCTTGGGACACTCGTCGAGGAGAGGGACGGACACAATGCCTGCTTCCAGTACGCTGGGGCAGACGTTGTGGATACGTCCTGCCCGCACTGCGGGCGGTGACGATTCAGACGTTGCGTCACAGGTGGCTGTGTTCCCACGGGACTCAGCCACCACCTCGTTTGCTCCCCGTTCCGTGGCGGCAGGACTACGGCCCTGCCGTCCGCTATGGCAAGCAGCGAGGGTGAGATGAGGATTACTGTGAGCGATAATCCGCCAGCCACGGCTCACGGACCGTTCACACCTCGTTTCGCTCGTCTGACCGTTCCCCAAAAAGACGGTCCGCCGTCTTATTCCTCAATCACGTATTCGGACACGATGCGTGATGATGAGATTTCTCTTGCAGCATCGGGGGGTGACGTACTGCCATCCGACTCCGACGATTCCTCGGGCTCCCTCCCTCGGGGGGTCGAGCCCAGGAAGAAGCGGACGTCGAAATGTCAGCCATGCTTTCCCGGGCCGCCGTGAGTGTTGGGTTGCAGTGCCCGCACTGCCTCTCCCGGCGCTCGCGGCTGGCTACATGGCGCCTCGGGTTTGAGCGCGGCTCCAAGCCGCGCCCGCCCCCAGTGCCGTGTTTACCGGAAGTGCATGAGGAACTTTGTAAGACCTGGAACGCCCCTTCCCGGCACGTTTCACGTCAAACAAAGTTCTGTCACCCTCTCTTCCCTCGAGGTTGAGACAGCTGGAGGATGCGTCGGTGTCCCCCAGGTGGAGTATGCCGCCGCGGTGCACTCGTGCCCATAGGTGGCGGCCACTTGGGAGGGCTCGACCTAGACTCCCGTCCAAAGCATGTGGTGTCTCGGCATCTCTGGTGTCGAGAGCTTACATTGCGGCGGACCAAGCTGCCTCCTCTCTCCACGGCATGGCTCCTGCCAGGCCAGGGCGTTGAGAGAGCTCCACGAGGGTAAGACCGACCCAGCGCTTATGCAGGAACTCCGCGCCGCCACCGACCTCGCTCTACGGGCGACCAAGGTGACCACGCAGACCCTGGGTCGGACGATGTCCACACTTGTGGTGCATGAGAAACTCCTCTGGCCAATACTTGCACAGATGAGTAACGCTGAGAAGGTCCGCTTTCTCGACGTACCCGTCTCGCAAGGGGGGGCTGGTTGGTGTTACTGTCGAGCCGCAGCGGCCCCGCTCACCCCCCGCCCGTCGGGGGGGCGCGAGACCCGCACGCGGCCTCCCCGGAGGGTTCTCGACAGTAAGAAGCAGTCCTCCGTGCCGCAACTCGGCCGCCTCGGCCGTCGAGTCCCATGCACACTCTCGAGATCTGTTGTGTACACACAGGGACCTGGTGCTCCGGCACCTAGATCAGAGCGGCTACAGGTCAACTGAGAAAAGAGCAAGCTCTCCCCGGCGCAGAGCATCCTCTTTCTCGGTAGGGAACTCGACTCTGTCCTCACGAGCGGCCCCGCTCACCCCCGGGGGGGCGCGAGTCCCGCGACGAGGAAGCCCGCACTCTCGCGGCCTCCCTGAGGCAGAGCGCGCCCGGTCAGTGTTGAACTGCCTGAAGATCAGACAGTCAGCGATCCCCCTGTAACAAGAGGCTCCTGGGATACATGGCATCCTCGGCGGGGGTGGTCCTCCTCGGGTCGATGCACATACGACCGCTCCAACACTGGCTGCAGAGTCAAGTTCCTTGGAGAGCGTGGCACACCGGCAGCAGGCGTATGGTCACACGCTTTTCTGCCGACACACCCTAACCCCCTGGTCTCTTTGGGATGCCTCTTTGCAAGGTTGGGGTGCCGTGTGCAACGGGCAAGCAGTGTCGGGGCGGTGGACGGGCCCCCGCCTGCGTTGGCATTCAACTGCCTAGAGTTGTTGGTTGTGCTACTTGCATTGAGGACTACCTCTCGTGCAGGGAAGCACGTGCTGGTCCGGTCGGACAGCACAGCTGCTGTGGCGTATTCTTTTACTCACAGCAGCTAACAAGACTTGCCCGACGCCTCCTCCTCTGGAGTCAGCAGGTGATCAGCTCCCTGTGAGCCACACACATCCCAGGCGTCCTGAACCAGACAGCCAATGCGCTCTCTCGTCAGTCGACGCCTCGCGGAGAGTGGCGACTCCCTCCCCGCTCAGCCGGCTCATTTGGGGGCAGTTCGGCCAGGCACAGGTGGTCCTGTTGCCTCCCCGGACTCCACCCATTGTCCGCTTTGGTACTCCCTGTCCGAGGTACCCTCGGCACAGATGCCCTTGCGCACAGCTGGCCTCGGGACAATCGGAAGTACGCTTCCCCCCAGTGAGCCTCATTGCACAGGTCCTGTGCAAAGCCAGGGAAGAGGAGCATCAAGTGGTACTGGTTACGCCCCTTTGGCCTAACCAGGACTTGGTTCTCGGAGCTGAGGCTCTGACAACAACTCCCCCTGGCCGCTCCCCCTGGCGGACAGCTTCCCCAGGGGAAGGGGCACGTTACGGCATCCCAGGCAAAACCTGGTCTCCATGTCTGGACGGGACGAGGAGATCCTGAGTGACCCACCCCCGGTCCGGTTGGGAAGTCACTCAGGCTAGGGCTTCAGCCACTGGGTGGCTATACGCCCATAGGTGGTGCCTCTTCTCGTCCTGGTGCTCTTCTCGGCGAGAAGACCCGCGGAGGTGCTCGGTCGGGTACGAGCTGTCCTGTCCTCAAGAGAGACGGGGGAGTTACCTCTTCCCCTCCACATTGGGAATGTATGTAGCCGCTACGGCCGCTCATCATGACCCAAGTGCTGGGTAGCCTCTGGGACAGCATGACCTGGTCATTAGGTTCCTAAGGGGCGCGAGAGGGTGACCACCTTACCCGCGCTCCGTACCCTCTTGCGACCTAGTTGGCGGGCCTCAAGAGGCCCCACCCCCTTCGAGCCTCTCGGGGTTGCCGCTCTTTCTCAGTCTTGATAAAGACAGCTTTCTGCATGGCGCTCACCTTCAAGAGGGTAGGGGATCTACAAGCACCCTCCGTGTCAACAGATTGCCTAGAACTCGGGGCCGGGATTCTCACGTTATCTTGAGACCCCGCCCCGGCTACGTGCCCAAGGTTCCCACCACTCTCCCGAGAGACCAGGTGGTGAACCTGCAGGCGCTCCCCACCGGGGAGGAAGACCCAACCTATCCGTGTCGTGTCCAGTACGCGCACGGCGCCTCTACTTGGACCGGACGCAGAGCCGAAAAGCTCTGAGTAGCTCTTTGTCTGTTTCGGAGGTCAGCAGTAGGGCTGTCTCCAAACAGAGGTTGGCGCACTGGATCGCGGATGCCCTCGTTAGGGCATACCGATCTCTTTCGCCCCTGCCCGTTGGGGGTGAGGCTCAGCCCTCGTGGCTGGCTCAGGGCGCCTCTCTGGCAGACATCTGCAGAGCTGCGGGTTGGGCTATGCCTAACAACTCCGTCAGGTTCTAATACCTACGCGCGGAACCGGTGTCAGCCCGCATCCTGGCAAGGTGTGGAACCGGCAGCCGGTAGGGCATACGCCCGCGGAAGCCCTTCCCCCTCCAGGGGGAGCAGTGGCGATCCCGCCTCACTTCTTTCCCCTCGGGTAAAGAACAGGCATTCCATCCATCACTAAGCACCCTTCCAGGGGACAGGCTGGGCAGAGCAGCCCTGCCCCCTTAGGCCGGGGAACAGTTGAGTTATCTCCCACATAGCTCTAACCGGACCTAGTGCTCCAGATGTGGTAACACCCCCTCCGTGGGCTGTTCCGTCTGATGTATCCTCATGAATGGTTCCCACCTTGGCAACCCATGACCTCGCCAGGTGGACTCCCACCTTGCGGTTAACTCATGCAGTCCGCACATTCCTCCCATGAGTTCTCCCCTGATGGTGAGACCATGTGGTGTCTCCACTAATTCCTCCCTACGGTAGGTAGTGGCCTCTGCAGCGTTTTTCCCCCAGCGGGAATAATGCTTACCCAGTGGCCCGTACGGTGCCGGGCGGCTTCTCGCCATTTAGAGAATTAGGCCTCCGCCCGTGACGGCCGGCGTTAGGGGGCTTCCCAACTTTTTGTGGAAAGCTCTGGGTCCACCTTCCTCTCACTGGAAGGTCATAATTTCGCGTTAGCTTGTTTGTCTGACTCGCCCCGGCCAGTCAACATCGCTCCGCAGAGATTGTGACGCGGCTCAGTGCTGTGGCGTTTTCCATAGGAACCCCATTCTGTCGGTTCGACACAACGTCGAGAGACCAACAGAAAGGGAACGTCTTGGTTACGGATGTAACCTCGGTTCCCTGATGGAGGGAACGAGACGTTGTGTCCCTCATGCCACAACACTGGCCGCCCACCCCAGCGGTCGGGGGAGGATGCTTTAGGCTCCTCAGACCAAAGGTGAATGAATGAGCACGCCGGCTTCCCTCTTATACCCGGACATCCGGGGAGGAGCCCGGCATGCAAATTTCATTCGCCAATTTTCATTGGCCTTTTCTAAATACTCAGAAGATGATAGGTTCTCAAGACAAACCCCATTCTGTCGGTTCGACACAACGTCTCGTTCCCTCCATCAGGAACCGAGGTTACATCCGTAACCAAGACGTTCTCGTCCATTTCATGTTTTCAAAAATGATTTAGCGTTGACTTAAAAGAATTCTGTTTTTTTCTGTTTCCTTGACTTGCTTATATTCAAGTATACTCACAAGTACAGGCTGTCAGCTCTCTGATTATAAGAACTCTAAGTTTACTAATTTACAATGAAATTGCTTAATATTTTGCAATTAAATGATCATCTTTAATCGATTCAAGAATGAAAGAGGTTATTTAAAAGAATTTCGAAAACGACAGATAACGCATCAGTAAGAACTAAATATACATGGAAAATACTTACAGTAGTGTCACTTTTAAAACTGTAAGATAAAGGAAGATTTCCTACTGTCACTGATAAGTTTCACTCTGAGCAAGATAGAAAAGTGGACCAAATAATGATTACGAATTTTTTGTCTAGTTCACAGATTATATATAATTATAAAAATACTTTGAACACATTATCAGATATATACTTTCAAGATAAAAAACAAATTTCAATGCTTTAATTCAATGTATAATGTTTGCACATAATGAGATTATATAGATTTTTTTAGCCTATATTAGTTGAATATGCCATAGTACTACTCAACTCAACTCAACTTTATTTATATAGCGCTTTTACAATTTTCATTGTTACAAAGCAGCTGTACATGAGACACATTGACTAAAGCAAAAAATAAGTTGTACCTGCAAAAACAAGAAAAGGTTGAAAACACAGAAGACAGACAACCCACAACAAAACACTCCACACACACAAAGCACACGACCAACACACAAGACAAGAGACACACACACACACACGGATGCGCACGACACCACACACACACACGTACGTACACAGACAAGTACGCACACACACACACACACACGCTCAGTGAGAGCACACATTTAGGATAAAGGAGAGAGAAGCACAGGTCAAATATAACAGACTATAAATTCCTATATGCAATATTAATTAAGTAAAACTTTAAAATTCTAAAGCAGCCCCCCCGGCAGGCAGATAGTGCAAAAACAGTATGCAAACGGTGGCGAGGAACCCAAAACTCTAATCGAGAAAAAAAACCTCAGGAGAACCCAGGCCCAACCAGGGGATTCCAGTTCCCCTCTGGCAAAAGCTGCTGCCTCTGCACAAGCTCCAGAGAACTTGCACAACAAGGCTAAATAAAATAAATAAACTTAATAATAAAATAAATTATAGTTTAAGATTATCATTAATAATCTAATAGCATTTGAAATTTTGTGGTGAAGACATGTCAAGAGACCGCGTCCTTCTTTATCCAGCTCTATCATCTCAGCTCTTGTCAGGTCCCCACTTCCCATTCTCCGCTCTACCATCAGGTCAGGCCATGAACTGCATCCTGCTCGCTGTGGTAACCTTGGAACAATGAGACAAGACTGGCTGAGAGTAGAGTACTGTTCTGTACTCTTTGATGCAACAAGTACATCAGTTGTGTTTTTGGTTCCGGTTGATCTAACTAATGCAGCCTAAACCCTCTGAAGATTTATATTATGGAAGAGTAGTGTATGCAAGATTAAAAAGATGCGTCTTTAGTCTAGATTTAAACTGACAGAGTGTGTCTGCCTCCCGGACAGTGCAGGGAAGACTATTCCAAAGTTTAGGCGCTAGATAGGAAAAGGATCTACCACCTGCACTTGATTTTGAAATTCTAGGTATTACCAACTGACAGGACGCCTGAGAGCGTAATGCACGTGAAGGACTGTAATACAAAAGGAGTTCATTCAAGTACTGAGGAGCTAAACCATGTAAGGCTTTATAGGTAATAAGCAAGATTTTAAAGTTAACGCGATGCTTTATAGGTAACCAGTGCAAGGTTGACAGAACCGGGCTAATATGTTCATACTTTTTTGTACGTGTAAGAACTCGAGCTGCCGCGTTTTGGACCAATTGGAGTTTTTGTAATAAGCCTGCAGGGCAACCACCTAACAGTGCATTACAGTAGTCTAATCTTGATGTCATGAATGCATGAATTAACTTCTCTGCATCTGACATTGACAGCATATGACGTCAAGGAGATGTCTCTGTCCGACATGCTCTCCTGACCTCAAGGTCTAAGGGTTAATATCAGAAAATTACAGAACTTTACTGACGGTAAGAGTTCAGCGGAAAAACATCCTGTAAATCACAGTAAATGACATAGCACTTCAGCTCAGAAGGACCATATCTTGCTTTAGGTCAAGGTAAACTCCTAAGAAGGAATTAGTATGTTATGTCTATACTTTTATATTAAAATACTGTATTCATATTTCAACATAAACACAACTTCGAACATTCATAGAGATACACAACGGGTTAACCGGTAATTTGTTATGTTGACAAATAAATGGCAAAATTTGTTTATGAAGGCAATCCAGATTAACCAAATTATTTTCTTATTAATGTATTATTCCTAATATAAATTGTTTTCTTATCACACCTGGAAAATGAAATGTGAAATTAATGTTGACCAATGCATTTTTCTAAATAAATGTAATGCTGTTTAACATATAAAAACACTCATTCTTTCAACTCATTATGCATTTCATAAACATTGAGCTGAACAGTATATACTGTACATATCAGATGTGTTTAGATTTAACCAACCGTCCACACATTCACATTATGTATCTATCAAATGTAAATACTAATGAGATAGGAAATCTGACAATCACATTTGGTATGTGAGAAAGAACTAGGCCATATCAGTCCTCTTGGTCATCTTTTAACTGCTGCTTCATTTTTAAAACACTTATTGTGTAATATGTGTCAGTCTTTGATGAATGCAATGATATTTTCAAGATTTCCTACTTTTACTATCCAGCCCACTATAATGGCAAATTATGGACCATTCATTAGGGGCTTCTCTAGCAAATGAAAACATATAACAAATCTGAAGTTTTTTGATAAGTGAACAGGCAATAAATGAATGGACTGTAGGATGTGTTGTGGTTTTCAATTCAGTTTAGGTATTATTGATTAAACACATCAGATGGTGACATAAATTGTCACATAAAATGTCAAAACATACATATTCACACATACACCCTCAAAGCAAACATCAGGGGCTTTTTCATGGTTTTTAGAAACCGAAACGCTGTTCATACAAGACATGCGTAAATGCTAGAGCATTTCTCCTCATTACCTGCTCTATAATCAGCACAAGAACAATTTGCTATGTCATTGTAGGGAATTACAGCAGCACTGTGTTTTAATCACACTAAAAATGAAAAAAAAAATGAAAAAATATTGAGTAACAGTGCAGCTGTGGCCTAATAAGGGTCAGACATGTTATGTAGGTGGGGGGAGTGAATAAACCGTGCTTTCTCCACTCGCATTGCCACAACTGAGATGCCCTTGAGCAAGGCACCTAACCCCCAATCACTCCCGGGCGCTACAGCAAAAAAAGGCAGCCCTCTGCTCTGGGTGTGTGTTCACGTGTGTGCACTTGGAAGGGTGAAATGCAGAGCACAAATTCTGAGTATGGGAAACCGTACTTGGCCACACGTCACTTAACTTAATTTACATTTTACCAAAAAGGATTTTGAAGGAAGTGGGAACATTCTGCTCTCTATTGAATCCAGATGGCTACAGTCATCAAGATAACATTTTGTTCTCTAAATGAACAGTTGTCAAAATGACATAATAGTGGCCTTTTTCTTGAATTTGACACTCTCATGGTCATTTGAATAACTTAGACAAATTAAACCTTGTATAAGACACTTTTTTTGTACATTTGACTGTTAATTTTCATCTTGGTGTCTACTGCCACAAAATAACAGCATATTTAAATCAATGTCAACTCTTGTCTTATTTGAAAATCATGAGTTAACGCCCCTTTTGACTATTTGTCTGGGTTTAGCTGCTTATCGTTGACACGTTGTTCCTTTGAATCCAAGTGTTCCTTTGTCTTCCAGCCATTTGACTATGGGGGGAAGTTGAGTGGTCTCAGTCCAGATGGTATCACATGACCAGGATAATTGTCATGAGTGTTTATTTGGAGTATGGCATTTCTTGATCGATGCAGGTCAGATTAAATCATTGGTGTCTGATTCGGTCAGTTCCTACACATATGACAAAGTAATAGATATCAGGGGTATGTTATTACAGTTTTGTTTTGTATATCATAAAAATTCTTAATCTTCATAGGAAATAACACACAGTATTCCATTTTACATGAACATAGTATTATTTCACAAATAGAAATAAGTCAAAAGGTTTCAAACGATCCTTATACAAACCAGTTTATGTCTATGCACAAACATACTCTGTTCTGAAATGCAAGCAGGCATGTATTTGAAGACAAGTGATGGGGATCAAAGAAAAGTGCAGTTCAAACAATGCTAAATTAATTCACTTGTTTACAATAAAGAGGTAGAGTGGAAATATATATTACAAGGTGTCAGCATTATGTGCAACCTATATGGCAAATTGGAGCAGGGGTTCCCAAACTTTCAATCTGGGACCTTCCTTGTCATGGCTCTGCTTCCTTAGTCATGTTTTTCTTGGTCCTGTAGCAGAGCCATGACAAAGTCTTTGGTTATGTGTGGAGAGAAACATATTATTGTCCGTTTGACAATAATATACGTTCTCTCCAGTGTCTTGTCATTGACCCCATTCCTCTCGTTTCCTCATTACCTTTCCCTGAGTGTTTAATGTCCCACACCTGCCCCATGTCGTTATCCCTCATTTGTCTTCCCTATATATACCCTCTTGTTTCTTTGTCCTGTGCTCTTGTATTGCGTGTACATACGGCTCTGTCATTGCGTCCTGTGCGTATGTTTGCGTGTACGTATGTTTTGTGCGTTCAGTATATTCTTGTACTCTTGCTGTTATCCATGGTCCTGTCATCACCTTGTTCTTATCTTGTGAGTTTTGTGTTTTGCCATACCCTGCCTTAGTTACCCTGCCGTGTTTTTGTAAGACGTTGTGTCGTGTGATATTTTAGTTTAGCTTGTCCTGCTGTTTTTGCCCCATCGAGGGAAGTGTTTTGTTTTCAGTGTTTTCATTTATATTAGTCTTGTCCGCGTTACCCCCTCGTGGGTGTTTTTGTTTGTTTAGTTGTTACAATAAATATATTTGTTTACCCCTTCACTGCCTGCTTGCGCTTGGGTTCTTCCAGCCGGTCATCGTGACAGAATACAAGAGCCCTCATTGAACCCAGCAGGCAAGATGGAGGCTAGGCGATCCAGGCAGGCCCATCTCCTCTGCGGTCTGCGACAGGGCTACTCCGATGTCCTGGAGTTCGCAGATCGATTCTTCGAGACCTCAGGGGAGATGGTCCATGACGAGACTGAGCAGATGGCCCTGTTCAACGGCGGACTGAATGAGCCGCTGTCTCGGGAGGAGATGAGGATGCTGAGACCGCTGGGCTTCACGGACATGATTCGGTATGCCATGAATCGGCCGGAGCCCAGGGTCTCAGCCCAACCCAATCCATCTCCCCTACCCGTGATCCCGGAGGGTCGCGTCATGGAGATCGGGGTCATCGGCATGGCCGCACCGTCCGCCTCTTCCCCGGCAGCTCTTCCTCCGCCCATCAGCATCCGTGGCCGGCGCAGACGAAGGGAGTCGTGGGACTCCCCATCCTACTCTTCCGGTACGGAGCTAATCGGGCTCCCCATCGCTTCTCAGCAACCGGCCACACGTTCTGTGGGCCGGTCGAAGAAGAAGAAGCCAAGGAGGGGGGCACCACCCAGGCCGGTGGCCCAGCCGGCATCCAGTCCGGTGCAGCCGGCATCCAGTCCGGTGCAGCCGGTGTCCAGTCTTGTGTCTAGTCTTGTGTCTGATCCTGTGTCTAGTCTTGTGTCCGGTCCTGTGTCTAGTCTTTTGTCCAGTCATGTGTCCAGTCATGTGTCCAGTCCGGTGATCCAGCCGGCGTCCAGTCCGGTGATCCAGCCGGCGTCCAGTCCGGCCATCCTGCCGGCCATCCAGCCGGCCATCCAGCCGGTCCTCCAGCCGGCGTCCCAGCCGGCCATCCAGCCGGTCATCCAGCCGGCGTCCCAGCTGGTCATCCAGCCGGCGTCCCAGCCGGTCATCCAGCCGGCGTCCCAGCCGGCCATCCAGCCGGCGTCAAGCCCTGTCCAGCCGGCCTTCCAGCCGGCGTCAAGCCCTGTCCAGCCGGCCTTCCAGCCGGCGTCAAGCCCTGTCCAGCCGGCCTTCCAGCCGGCGTCAAGCCCTGTCCAGCCGGCCTTCCAGCCGGCGTCAAGCCCTGTCCAGCCGGCCTTCCAGCCGGCGTCAAGCCCTGTCCAGCCGGCCTTCCAGCCGGCGTCAAGCCCTGTCCAGCCGGCCTTCCAGCCGGCGTCAAGCCCTGTCCAGCCGGCCTTCCAGCCGGCGTCAAGCCCTGTCCAGCCGGCCTTCCAGCCGGCGTCAAGCCCTGTCCAGCCGGCCTTCCAGCCGGCGTCAAGCCCTGTCCAGCCGGCCTTCCAGCCGGCGTCAAGCCCTGTCCAGCCGGCCTTCCAGCCGGCGTCAAGCCCTGTCCAGCCGGCCTTCCAGCCGGCGTCAAGCCCTGTCCAGCCGGCCTTCCAGCCGGCGTCAAGCCCTGTCCAGCCGGCCTTCCAGCCGGCGTCAAGCCCTGTCCAGCCGGCCTTCCAGCCGGCGTCAAGCCCTGTCCAGCCGGCCTTCCAGCCGGCGTCAAGCCCTGTCCAGCCGGCCTTCCAGCCGGCGTCAAGCCCTGTCCAGCCGGCCTTCCAGCCGGCGTCAAGCCCTGTCCAGCCGGCCTTCCAGCCGGCGTCAAGCCCTGTCCAGCCGGCCTTCCAGCCGGCGTCAAGCCCTGTCCAGCCGGCCTTCCAGCCGGCGTCAAGCCCTGTCCAGCCGGCCTTCCAGCCGGCGTCAAGCCCTGTCCAGCCGGCCTTCCAGCCGGCGTCAAGCCCTGTCCAGCCGGCCTTCCAGCCGGCGTCAAGCCCTGTCCAGCCGGCCTTCCAGCCGGCGTCAAGCCCTGTCCAGCCGGCCTTCCAGCCGGCGTCAAGCCCTGTCCAGCCGGCCTTCCAGCCGGCGTCAAGCCCTGTCCAGCCGGCCTTCCAGCCGGCGTCAAGCCCTGTCCAGCCGGCCTTCCAGCCGGCGTCAAGCCCTGTCCAGCCGGCCTTCCAGCCGGCGTCAAGCCCTGTCCAGCCGGCCTTCCAGCCGGCGTCAAGCCCTGTCCAGCCGGCCTTCCAGCCGGCGTCAAGCCCTGTCCAGCCGGCCTTCCAGCCGGCGTCAAGCCCTGTCCAGCCGGCCTTCCAGCCGGCGTCAAGCCCTGTCCAGCCGGCCTTCCAGCCGGCGTCAAGCCCTGTCCAGCCGGCCTTCCAGCCGGCGTCAAGCCCTGTCCAGCCGGCCTTCCAGCCGGCGTCAAGCCCTGTCCAGCCGGCCTTCCAGCCGGCGTCAAGCCCTGTCCAGCCGGCCTTCCAGCCGGCGTCAAGCCCTGTCCAGCCGGCCTTCCAGCCGGCGTCAAGCCCTGTCCAGCCGGCCTTCCAGCCGGCGTCAAGCCCTGTCCAGCCGGCCTTCCAGCCGGCGTCAAGCCCTGTCCAGCCGGCCTTCCAGCCGGCGTCAAGCCCTGTCCAGCCGGCCTTCCAGCCGGCGTCAAGCCCTGTCCAGCCGGCCTTCCAGCCGGCGTCAAGCCCTGTCCAGCCGGCCTTCCAGCCGGCGTCAAGCCCTGTCCAGCCGGCCTTCCAGCCGGCGTCAAGCCCTGTCCAGCCGGCCTTCCAGCCGGCGTCAAGCCCTGTCCAGCCGGCCTTCCAGCCGGCGTCAAGCCCTGTCCAGCCGGCCTTCCAGCCGGCGTCAAGCCCTGTCCAGCCGGCCTTCCAGCCGGCGTCAAGCCCTGTCCAGCCGGCCTTCCAGCCGGCGTCAAGCCCTGTCCAGCCGGCCTTCCAGCCGGCGTCAAGCCCTGTCCAGCCGGCCTTCCAGCCGGCGTCAAGCCCTGTCCAGCCGGCCTTCCAGCCGGCGTCAAGCCCTGTCCAGCCGGCCTTCCAGCCGGCGTCAAGCCCTGTCCAGCCGGCCTTCCAGCCGGCGTCAAGCCCTGTCCAGCCGGCCTTCCAGCCGGCGTCAAGCCCTGTCCAGCCGGCCTTCCAGCCGGCGTCAAGCCCTGTCCAGCCGGCCTTCCAGCCGGCGTCAAGCCCTGTCCAGCCGGCCTTCCAGCCGGCGTCAAGCCCTGTCCAGCCGGCCTTCCAGCCGGCGTCAAGCCCTGTCCAGCCGGCCTTCCAGCCGGCGTCAAGCNTTTTCAATTCAGTTTAGGTATTATTGATTAAACACATCAGATGGTGACATAAATTGTCACATAAAATGTCAAAACATACATATTCACACATACACCCTCAAAGCAAACATCAGGGGCTTTTTCATGGTTTTTAGAAACCGAAACGCTGTTCATACAAGACATGCGTAAATGCTAGAGCATTTCTCCTCATTACCTGCTCTATAATCAGCACAAGAACAATTTGCTATGTCATTGTAGGGAATTACAGCAGCACTGTGTTTTAATCACACTAAAAATGAAAAAAAAAATGAAAAAATATTGAGTAACAGTGCAGCTGTGGCCTAATAAGGGTCAGACATGTTATGTAGGTGGGGGGAGTGAATAAACCGTGCTTTCTCCACTCGCATTGCCACAACTGAGATGCCCTTGAGCAAGGCACCTAACCCCCAATCACTCCCGGGCGCTACAGCAAAAAAAGGCAGCCCTCTGCTCTGGGTGTGTGTTCACGTGTGTGCACTTGGAAGGGTGAAATGCAGAGCACAAATTCTGAGTATGGGAAACCGTACTTGGCCACACGTCACTTAACTTAATTTACATTTTACCAAAAAGGATTTTGAAGGAAGTGGGAACATTCTGCTCTCTATTGAATCCAGATGGCTACAGTCATCAAGATAACATTTTGTTCTCTAAATGAACAGTTGTCAAAATGACATAATAGTGGCCTTTTTCTTGAATTTGACACTCTCATGGTCATTTGAATAACTTAGACAAATTAAACCTTGTATAAGACACTTTTTTTGTACATTTGACTGTTAATTTTCATCTTGGTGTCTACTGCCACAAAATAACAGCATATTTAAATCAATGTCAACTCTTGTCTTATTTGAAAATCATGAGTTAACGCCCCTTTTGACTATTTGTCTGGGTTTAGCTGCTTATCGTTGACACGTTGTTCCTTTGAATCCAAGTGTTCCTTTGTCTTCCAGCCATTTGACTATGGGGGGAAGTTGAGTGGTCTCAGTCCAGATGGTATCACATGACCAGGATAATTGTCATGAGTGTTTATTTGGAGTATGGCATTTCTTGATCGATGCAGGTCAGATTAAATCATTGGTGTCTGATTCGGTCAGTTCCTACACATATGACAAAGTAATAGATATCAGGGGTATGTTATTACAGTTTTGTTTTGTATATCATAAAAATTCTTAATCTTCATAGGAAATAACACACAGTATTCCATTTTACATGAACATAGTATTATTTCACAAATAGAAATAAGTCAAAAGGTTTCAAACGATCCTTATACAAACCAGTTTATGTCTATGCACAAACATACTCTGTTCTGAAATGCAAGCAGGCATGTATTTGAAGACAAGTGATGGGGATCAAAGAAAAGTGCAGTTCAAACAATGCTAAATTAATTCACTTGTTTACAATAAAGAGGTAGAGTGGAAATATATATTACAAGGTGTCAGCATTATGTGCAACCTATATGGCAAATTGGAGCAGGGGTTCCCAAACTTTCAATCTGGGACCTTCCTTGTCATGGCTCTGCTTCCTTAGTCATGTTTTTCTTGGTCCTGTAGCAGAGCCATGACAAAGTCTTTGGTTATGTGTGGAGAGAAACATATTATTGTCCGTTTGACAATAATATACGTTCTCTCCAGTGTCTTGTCATTGGCCCCATTCCTCTCGTTTCCTCATTACCTTTCCCTGAGTGTTTAATGTCCCACACCTGCCCCATGTCGTTATCCCTCATTTGTCTTCCCTATATATACCCTCTTGTTTCTTTGTCCTGTGCTCTTGTATTGCGTGTACATACGGCTCTGTCATTGCGTCCTGTGCGTATGTTTGCGTGTACGTATGTTTTGTGCGTTCAGTATATTCTTGTACTCTTGCTGTTATCCATGGTCCTGTCATCACCTTGTTCTTATCTTGTGAGTTTTGTGTTTTGCCATACCCTGCCTTAGTTACCCTGCCGTGTTTTTGTAAGACGTTGTGTCGTGTGATATTTTAGTTTAGCTTGTCCTGCTGTTTTTGCCCCATCGAGGGAAGTGTTTTGTTTTCAGTGTTTTCATTTATATTAGTCTTGTCCGCGTTACCCCCTCGTGGGTGTTTTTGTTTGTTTAGTTGTTACAATAAATATATTTGTTTACCCCTTCACTGCCTGCTTGCGCTTGGGTTCTTCCAGCCGGTCATCGTGACAGAATACAAGAGCCCTCATTGAACCCAGCAGGCAAGATGGAGGCTAGGCGATCCAGGCAGGCCCATCTCCTCTGCGGTCTGCGACAGGGCTACTCCGATGTCCTGGAGTTCGCAGATCGATTCTTCGAGACCTCAGGGGAGATGGTCCATGACGAGACTGAGCAGATGGCCCTGTTCAACGGCGGACTGAATGAGCCGCTGTCTCGGGAGGAGATGAGGATGCTGAGACCGCTGGGCTTCACGGACATGATTCGGTATGCCATGAATCGGCCGGAGCCCAGGGTCTCAGCCCAACCCAATCCATCTCCCCTACCCGTGATCCCGGAGGGTCGCGTCATGGAGATCGGGGTCATCGGCATGGCCGCACCGTCCGCCTCTTCCCCGGCAGCTCTTCCTCCGCCCATCAGCATCCGTGGCCGGCGCAGACGAAGGGAGTCGTGGGACTCCCCATCCTACTCTTCCGGTACGGAGCTAATCGGGCTCCCCATCGCTTCTCAGCAACCGGCCACACGTTCTGTGGGCCGGTCGAAGAAGAAGAAGCCAAGGAGGGGGGCACCACCCAGGCCGGTGGCCCAGCCGGCATCCAGTCCGGTGCAGCCGGCATCCAGTCCGGTGCAGCCGGTGTCCAGTCTTGTGTCTAGTCTTGTGTCTGATCCTGTGTCTAGTCTTGTGTCCGGTCCTGTGTCTAGTCTTTTGTCCAGTCATGTGTCCAGTCATGTGTCCAGTCCGGTGATCCAGCCGGCGTCCAGTCCGGTGATCCAGCCGGCGTCCAGTCCGGCCATCCTGCCGGCCATCCAGCCGGCCATCCAGCCGGTCCTCCAGCCGGCGTCCCAGCCGGCCATCCAGCCGGTCATCCAGCCGGCGTCCCAGCTGGTCATCCAGCCGGCGTCCCAGCCGGTCATCCAGCCGGCGTCCCAGCCGGTCATCCAGCCGGCGTCCCAGCCGGCCATCCAGCCGGCGTCAAGCCCTGTCCAGCCGGCCTTCCAGCCGGCGTCAAGCCCTGTCCAGCCGGCCTTCCAGCCGGCGTCAAGCCCTGTCCAGCCGGCCTTCCAGCCGGCGTCAAGCCCTGTCCAGCCGGCCTTCCAGCCGGCGTCAAGCCCTGTCCAGCCGGCCTTCCAGCCGGCGTCAAGCCCTGTCCAGCGCTCCAGCCGGGTCAACCTGCGCCGAGACTCCCAGGGCCAAAGACTGTTCCCCCCGGGACTCCTCCTAAGTCCCCCAGGACTCAGCGCCCTCGAGCGCAGCCGGGGACTGGGACTGGTTCCCCCCAACCTAGTTTGGTACTGCCCCCTGTATGAACTCTTGTTTTGCCCCACCCCCCCTCCCATGTTTGTTATTTTTGTTATCCCACCCCAAGTCCTGTAGTCTTGTTGTCCTGTCTCCCCTTGTCATGTTCACCATGTTTGTCTGGTTTTTGTCTTTGTCTCGTCTGCCTTGTCTCTGTCCGTCTACCCCTTGGTGAGCACCTGGAGGTGCTCATTAAAGGGGGGGCTTCTGTCATGGCTCTGCTTCCTTAGTCATGTTTTTCTTGGTCCTGTAGCAGAGCCATGACAAAGTCTTTGGTTATGTGTGGAGAGAAACATATTATTGTCCGTTTGACAATAATATACACTCACCTAAAGGATTATTAGGAACACCATACTAATACGGTGTTTGACCCCCTTTCGCCTTCAGAACTGCCTTAATTCTACGTGGCATTGATTCAACAAGGTGCTGAAAGCATTCTTTAGAAATGTTGGCCCATATTGATAGGATAGCATCTTGCAGTTGATGGAGATTTGTGGGATGCACATCCAGGGCACGAAGCTCCCGTTCCACCACATCCCAAAGATGTTCTATCGGGTTGAGATCTGGTGACTGTGGGGGCCATTCTAGTACAGTGAACTCATTGTCATGTTCAAGAAACCAATTTGAAATGATTCGAGCTTTGTGACATGGTGCATTATCCTGCTGGAAGTAGCCATTAGAGGATGGGTACATGGTGGTCATAAAGGGATGGACATGGTCAGAAACAATGCTCAGGTAAGGCCGTGGCATTTAAACGATGCCCAATTGGCACTAAGGGGCCTAAAGTGTGCCAAGAAAACATCCCCCACACCATTACACCACCACCACCAGCCTGCACAGTGGTAACAAGGCATGATGGATCCATGTTCTCATTCTGTTTACGCCAAATTCTGACTCTACCATTTGAATGTCTCAACAGAAATCGAGACTCATCAGACCAGGCAACATTTTTCCAGTCTTCAACTGTCCAATTTTGGTGAGCTCGTGCAAATTGTAGCCTCTTTTTCCTATTTGTAGTGGAGATGAGTGGTACCCGGTGGGGTCTTCTGCTGTTGTAGCCCATCTGCCTCAAGGTTGTGCGTGTTGTGGCTTCACAAATGCTTTGCTGCATACCTCGGTTGTAACGAGTGGTTATTTCAGTCAAAGTTGCTCTTCTATCAGCTTGAATCAGTCGGCCCATTCTCCTCTGACCTCTAGCATCAACAAGGCATTTTCGCCCACAGGACTGCCGCATACTGGATGTTTTTCCCTTTTCACACCATTCTTTGTAAACCCTAGAAATGGTTGTGCGTGAAAATCCCAGTAACTGAGCAGATTGTGAAATACTCAGACCGGCCCGTCTGGCACCAACAACCATGCCACGCTCAAAATTGCTTAAATCACCTTTCTTTCCCATTCTGACATTCAGTTTGGAGTTCAGGAGATTGTCTTGACCAGGACCACACCCCTAAATGCATTGAAGCAACTGCCATGTGATTGGTTGATTAGATAATTGCATTAATGAGAAATTGAACAGGTGTTCCTAATAATCCTTTAGGTGAGTGTACGTTCTCTCCAGTGTCTTGTCATTGGCCCCATTCCTCTCGTTTCCTCGTTATCTTTCCCTGAGTGTTTAATGTCCCACACCTGCCCCATGTAATTATCCCTCGTTTGTCTTCCCTATATATACCCTCTTGTTTCTTTGTCCTGTGCTCTTGTATTGCGTGTACGTATGTTTTGTGCGTTCAGTATATTCTTGTACTCTTGCTGTTATCCGTGGTCCTGTTCATCACCTTGTTCTTATCTTGTGAGTTTTGTGTTTTGCCATACCCTGCCTTAGTTACCCTGCCGTGTTTTTGTAAGACGTTGTGTCGTGTGATATTTTAGTTTAGCTTGTCCTGCTGTTTTTGCCCCATCGAGGGAAGTGTTTTGTTTTCAGTGTTTTCATTTATATTAGTCTTGTCCGCGTTACCCCCTCGTGGGTGTTTTTGTTTGTTTAGTTGTTACAATAAATATATTTGTTTACCCCTTCACTGCCTGCCTGCGCTTGGGTTCTTCCAGCCGGTCATCGTGACATTCCTAGACATGTAGGCTATAATCTATCTCAAGACTCACCAATTTTTAACTAAACAGAAAAATACTATATGCATGGTAGGGCTGCACAATTATGACATAAATCATAAATGTTTGTTATTCCCCTTGATATTGTAACTGCGATAATTAATGTTGATTAGATTTTACATTGAAGAATGTTTTAAAATGTTTCATAACTTTGTGTGAGGCAACTGCATGCCATATTATTTATTCAATATTCAAAACAAATTGCTGACACCTAAATTAATCAAAACTCTTTTGTTTGCAATTGACAGGGATAGCCACGTTGTAGTTGCGCGTGAGAAACTTGAAACAGTGGCTGAATCCGAAATGGCATACTTCCTTACTATATAGTAGACAAAAAGCAGTAGGCAAATGAATAGTATGTCCAAATCGTCAGTATTCACAAAACAGTAGGCGAGAAATTCCTGCATGGCTTACTGGTTACGCCCAGATTCTGAAGCACTCAGCAACAGATACTTGAGATAGGCTACTTCTATATCCCATGAGCCCAAGGGACAGAATACAACGCACAGCCCGCAAAACAGTCACAGCCGACTTTCATGTACAATTAAACATGTTGTTAGTTATTGTAAAGCTAATGTAACGTTAACACCTTGCTTTGTTCTTAAATTGATTGTGTTTTATATTGTGCACATATACTGTTCATCAATTATATTATATAATTCATAGAATTTAAACACAAAGCATTAATATTGAGCTTATTTTCAGCAATTTATTTACGTTTGTGTTTTGCCCTTTACAATATTATATATTGCTTAAATGTTTTTTAACTCACACCCAGCCAACATTGGTATGTGGGCCCCATGTGGGATTACAAATGTGGGTCCCATATAGGTTTGCCCTTATGGGACCATTTTGGGCTGCATGTGGGCACACAGATTTTATGCTTAAAATACATTATTATGCCTTTAAACTCCTTTAAATGCGTACATTTGAACATTGGTATGTGGGCCCCATATGGGTTTTATCTGGGCGATATGGGCTCCACATGGGCATAGGTTTAAAATGGGCAAAACAAATGGGCCCCGTGTGGGATACCAATATGGGTCCCACATAGCTTTGCCCATATGAGACCTTCATGGGCTCCAAGTGGGCACATGATTTCATGCTTAAAATACTTAATGCATTTGAACTTTTTAAAGTTCTTATATTTGGTTGATAATCCTTTTAACATACAAATATCTCAGATATTAGGCTGATTTTGTTATGTATTTAATGTAAATGGAGTTTCTGAAATATTTTTGTTAATTCATTCAATAGGCCTGTATCAGTATTTTCTTCCTTTCACTGTCCTAACTGTATGAAAATCAACCACGATAGATAAATGCAGAAATCCAGGTCATTTACATGAGTTTCACAAGCGACGTTCTTGCTCAATGTGATAGATACTTTCGACTTCGCACTTAGCTGCGCAGACCGACCGGCCTACGTCGCACTACCGCAAGATCGATCAGGAAGCACTTGCCTAGAAATGATGTTGCGGTATCTTGATGTCATAACCCGATTGCTTTGCGCAGGTGATGCATGGAGTCGAGCACACCCCTGACCGAGAACACTTTGTTCCGCTTGACAAAGTAATTCCCTTTCTGTCGGTCTCTCGATGTTGTGTCGAACCGACAGATGGGGTTCGTCCTTGAGAACCAATCACTTCCGACTTCTTAGAAAAGGCCAATGAAAATTGGCGAATGAAATTTGCATGCCAGACTCCGCCCCCGGATATCCGGGTATAAAAGGGAGACGGCGTGCCTCATTCATTCACCTTTTGTTCTTCGGAGCCTTCGCTCATGATCAACAGACTTCGCTACAAGACTGCCGGCTCTACGACGTGGTGCAGCGGACTGTCCCTTCCTGCAGCGACTTCCCCTGGGCGTCTCGGCGGTTCCAGAAGTGTTCGAGTTTTTTCTCTAAAAGAGCAAATTTCTCCAGCGTGGCATGTCCCGCTGTTCTCGTGGGTGCAACACACTCATCGAGGAGGGGGACGGACACGATGTCTGCTTCCAGTACGCTGGGGCAGATGTTGTGGATACGTCCTGCCCGCACTGCGGGCGGCTGACGATTCAGACGTTGCGTCACGGGTGGCTGTGTTCCCACGGGACTCAGCCACCACCTCGTCTGCTTCCCGTTCCGTGACGGCAGGACTACGGCCCTGCCGCCCGCTACGGCGAGCAGCGAGGGTGATATGAGGATTACTGTGAGCGCTAATCCGTCAGCCACTGGCTCGCGGACGGTTCGCACCTCGCCTTGCTCGTCTGACTGTTCCCCATAAGACGGTCCGCCGTCTTATTCCTCAATCACGTATCGGACACGGTACGTGATGATGAGATGTCTGTTGCAGCATCGGAGGGTGACTTACTGGCATCAGACTCCGACGATTCCTTGAAGCTCCCTCCCTCGGGGGGTCGAGATCAGGAAGAAGCGGATGTCGAAATGTCAGCCATGCTTTCCCGGGCCGCCGGCTTTGGGTTGCGGTGCACCGCACTGCCTCTCCCAACGCTCGCGGCTGGATACACGGTACATCGGGCTTGAGAGCGGCTCCAAGCCGCACTCGCCCTCAGTGCCGTGTTCCCCCGGAAGTGCATGAGGAACCTAGTACGACCTGGAACGCCCCCTTCGGCGCGTACACGTCAACTAGTTCCATCACCCTTTCTTCCCTCGATGGTGGGGCAGCTAGAGGATACGTCGATGTCCCCCGGGGCTCGACCTAAACTCCCGTCCAAAGCACGTAGGCTTTTCGGCATCTGAGGTGTCGAGAGCTTACTCTGCTGCGGGCCAAGCTGTCCCCTCTCTCCATGCTATGGCCTTCCTGCAGGCCAATGCGCGGAGAGAGCTCCACGAGGGTAAGACCGACCCAGCGCTTATGCAGGAACTCCGCGGCTTCACCGACCTCGCTCTCGGGCGAACAAGGTGATCGCGCGGGCCCTGGGTCGGGCGATGTCCACACTTGTGGTCCAGGAGAGACACCTCTGGCTGAACCTTGCACAGGTGAGTAACTCTGAGAAAGTCCGCTTTCTCGATGCACCCATCTCGCAAGGGGGGGCTGTTTGGTGATACTGTCGAGTTCGACAGTTAGGAAGCAGACAGAGGATATCACGTATGTCCTCCCCAGCCGCGACTCGACCGCCCTCTGGCCGCCGAGATCCCGTGCACCGTCTGCTTCCCAGCAGCACTGGTCCTCTTCGAGACATCGAAGAGGAGACCACCACCCCATCAGCAGCCGCGGTGAAAGCCAATGCGGCCCTCATGGGAAGACCCCAGGGAGTTCGAGAATACCTTTCTAAAAGTTTTCTCACTCTCTGGGCATTTATCACACCCTCTACACGACAGTGTTCGGCAACTCGACATTGCGTCACGTCGAGACCCAATGTCGAGGATAATCAGCAGCCTAAGCACTCTCAATCGACGGTGCTTTGTGCCACATCATCGTCTGGGTATTGTCACAGCCACTCTCACCCTCTGCACGACGGTGTTCGGCAACTCGACGTTGCGGCAAGACCCAATGTCGAGGATAATCAGCAGCCTAAGCACTCTCAATGGACGGTGCTTTGTGCCACATCATCGTCTCGGTATTATCACAGCCGCTCTCACCCTCTACACGACGGTGTTTGGCAACTCGCCGTTGCGGCAAGACCCAATGTCAAGGATTATCATTAGCCTAAGCACTCTCATTCGATGGTGCGTTGTGCTACATCTTCGCCAGACAGGTAAAACTGCAGAGCCGATCTCCTCCCCAGGGGTCACCCCCACGGCGAGGGATCCGTACTGCCAGCCATCGAACCACCCCCGGGAAGTCGATGAAGCAGAACGTACCCCGAGCCTGACAAGAGCTTCCCAAACCGTCACGGTGACTACGGGATACGGTCCGTCTCGGCTACGCGATCCAACTCCCCAGACGCCCGCCCAAGTTTCGGGGCATCCTCTTAACCTCAGCAGAGGCTAGGATGCCCCGTGCTTCGGGGCGAGGTCGCCACCCCTCTGGTGAGGAAGCAATCGTGCTCGTCCCTCTAGCAGAGATGTTCAACGGGTTTTACAGCCCGTACTTCATCGTCCCGAAAAGAGCGGGGGTCGCTAGATCTGCGTACCCTGAACAGGCACCTACTCAAGCTGCCGTTCAGGATGCTCACGCAGAAGCGCATCCTGGCATCTATCAGATGTCAAGATGGATTCATGGCAATCGACCTGAAGGACGCTTACTCTCATGTCTCTTTCTCCCTCGTCATCGCCCGTTCCTACGGTTCGCTTTCGAGGGTCAGGCATATTAGTACAGAGTCCTCCCCTTCGGTCTGTCCCTGTCCCCACGAGTCTTCACGAAGATCGTGGAAGCCGCCCTCACTCCCCTCTGGGAGAGAGGTGTGCAGGTACTGAACTATCTCGACAACTGGCTCATTTGACACACTCGTGAGATCTGTTATGTACACACAGGGACCTAGTGCTTCGGCACCTAGATCGATTGGGACCACAGGTCAACCGAAAAGGAGCAAGCTCTCCTCTGTGCAGAGCATACTCTTTTTTGTCTCCATTACAGCGCGACTGCACACAGTCAGTGTTGAACTGCCTGGAATATTTCAAGCAGTCAACGGGAGGAGGCTCCTGGGTACATGGCATCCTCGACGGTGGTGATACCCCTCAGGTTGATGCACATGAGACCGCTCCAACACTGGCTACAGAGTCGAGTTCCCTGGAGAGCGTGGCACACCGGCAGCAGGCGGATGGTCATTACGCTTTTCTGCCAACGCACCCTAACCCCTTGGTCTTCAATGACCTTTTCTACGGACGGGGGTCCCTCTAGGGCAGGCGAGACACGTCAGGGTCGACAGACGCCTCCCTGCAGGGTTGGGGTGCCGTGTGCAACGGGCACGCAGTGTCAGGGCGATGGACGGGCCCCCGCCTGCGCAGGCATTTCAATTGCCTAGAGTTGTTGGATGTGCTACCCGCACTGAAGGGGTTACAACCTCTCGTGCAGAACAAGTCCGGTCGGACTGCACAACTGCTGTAGCTTTTTTAACCACCAGGGTGGCGTTCGCTTATGGCAGCTAACACGACTCGCCCGACGCCTCCTCCTGTGGAGTCCACAGGGCCACACATATCCCAGGTGACCTGAACCAGACAGCCGATGTGCTCTCTCGTCAGTTGACGCCTCGCGGAGAGTGGCGACTCCACTCCCGCGTAGCCAGCTCATTGGGGACAGTCAGGGCGGGCTCAGGTAGACCCCTTCACCTCCCTGGACACCACCCATTGCCGCTAAGGTACTCCCTGCCTCGGCACGGATGCTCTAGCGCACAGCTGGCAGTGGGACAGGCGGAAGTACGTCTTTCCCCCAGTGAGCCTCATTGCACAGACCCTGTGCAAGGTCAGGGAAGAGGAGCATCAAGTGTACTAGTTGCGCCATACTGGCCCAACCGGACTTGGTTCTCGGAGCTAATGCTCTTGACGACAGCTCCCCCCTGGCCGATTCCCCTGACGAAGGACCTGCTTTCCCAGGGGAAGGGCATGTTAAGGCATCACGAGCTAGACCTCTGGAACCTCCATGTCTGGCCCCTGGACGGAACGAGGAGATCCTGAGTGGCCTAACCCCTGCGGCGGTTAAGACCACTACTCAGGATAGGGCCCTGGCCACTAGGTGACGATACGCCTAGTGGTACCTCTTCTCATCCTGGTGCTCTTCTCAAAGAGAAGACCCGCCAAGTTGCTTGATCAAGTGAATGCGGTCCTTCCAGAGACTCGAGAATAATCTCTCCCCTTCCACACTGAACGTGTATGTAGAGCCGCTGTTGCCGCTCATCACGACCCAGTTGCTGGTAGTCTCTAGGACAGCACAACCTGATCATTTGGTTCCTAAGGGGCGCGGGAAGGCTACCACCTCACCCACGCTCCTCTTACGACCTTGATGCGGTCCTGGAGCCCCTCGGAGATGCCGCTCTTTCTCACTTCACGATGAAGACGGCTCTCGGGAGGACGCTCAAGAGGGTATCGGACCTACAAGCATTCTCCGTGTCCACAGATTGCCTAGAACTTGGGCCCGGTTATTCTCACACTATCCTGAGACCCCGGCCCGGCTATGTGCCCAAAGTTCCCACCACTCCCCCGAGACACCAGGTGGTGAACTTACAGGCGCTCCCCACCAGGGAGGAAGACCCAACCCCATCCGTGTTGTGTCCAGTACGTGCATTGCGCCTCTGCTTGGACCGCACGCAGAGCTGCAGTAGCTCTTAGCAGCTCTTTGTCTGTTTTGGAGATCAGCAGGGAGGGCTGTCTCAAACAGAGATTGGCGCATTGGATCATGGACGCCGTCACTATTGCGTACCTGTCCTAGTTCACGGAGTACAGCCTCCTCGTGGGCACTGGCTCGAGGCGCCTCTCTGGCAGACATCTGCAGAGCTGCGGGTTGGGCTACACCCATCACCTTCGCGAGGTCCTACAGCCTTCGCGTAAAACCGGTCGGCGAGTCTTGCGGGTATCAGGCAAGACCGGCGACCGGTAGGGTGTATGCCTATGACAGTACCTGACCCTAGGGGGTCAGCATACTACTAGCCTCCCTTCTTCCCCCACTGGGTGAAGAACAGGCACTCCATCCATCACTAGCAAGCACCTCCTGTGGGCGGGCTGGGCAGAGCAGCCCTGCCCCTTAGGTCGGGTGTCACCTGAGTTATTCGCAACATAGCTCTAACCGGACCTAGTGCTACCAGACGTTGCAACCCCCCAGCAGGGCGGTTCCGTCTGATGTATCCTCATGCTGGTTCCCACCTTGGTAACCCATGACCTCCTTAGGTGGACCTCCACCTCGCAGTTAACTCCTTCAGTCCGCACTTTCTTCCCTTGAGTTCTCCCCCATCGGTGAGACCATGTTGGTATCTCCACTAGTCTCCTCTCTGTGGTAGGAAGTGGTCTCTGTAGCGCGCTTGAGGAAGTAGCGCTTACCCAGTGGCCTTACGGTTCCGGGCGGCTTCTCGCTGTTAGAGAAACAAGGCCGCCGCCTGTGAGGCCGAAGGTAGGGGCCTTCCCACCTTTCAAGAAAGCTCTGGGACCCCCTACCTACCCACTGGTAGGTTACAATTTCGCGGTAGCGTCACGGCTGACACGCCCAGGCCAGTCACCGTCGCTTCGTTGAGATTGTGACAGGGCACAGTGTTATGGCGTTTTCCATTGGAACCCCATCTGTCGGTTCGACACAACGTCGAGAGACCGACAGAAAGGCACACAGTCTCGGTTACGTTTGTAACCTCGGTTCCCTGATGGAGGGAACGAGACGTTGTGTCCTCTTGCCACAACACGTGCTGTCCACTGCAGCAGTCGTGAGAGGTCTCAGGCTCCACAGAACTAAGGTGAATGAATGAGGCACGCCGTCTCCCTTTTATACCCGGATATCCGGGGGCGGAGTCCGGCATGCAAATTTCATTCGCCAATTTTCATTGGCCTTTTCTAAGAAGTCGGAAGTGATTGGTTCTCAAGGACGAACCCCATCTGTCGGTTCGACACGTCTCGTTCCCTCCATCAGGGAACCGAGGTTACAAATGTAACCGAGACGTTCTCCTGAGTTTTGGTAGATTTTTCTTATATCACATAATTAAATATTCTTTTGTGGAAAATGTTTAATGTTTAAATGACAGCTATGATTTAAATAAAATAAATAAATAAAACTACAGAGGAGTTTCTTTATCGGCGGAAGGATATCTTTGGCAGAGCAGTGGCGCACTGGCAACTCCACCGAGCAGCAAGTTTATCGAGTCGGGACTGGAAATAACCAAAAATAAGTAGGTAAAATTCATATTTTCTTAAGCGTGTCTTTGTTATCCATGTTATCAAGCACCGGGAACCCTGTTTTGACCGTTATTTTCCTTTGCATTTTGTAAGCCTGCGTGTACCTGCCAATATTTCCACCTGAGGTAAAATCTGAGGTAAAATTGAATTGAATTGACTTTACCACAGCCTATGACGAGTGACACTAATTTACTATATTTAACCATTTAATGCCATTCTTTTTAATTTCTCAGACATCTAAAGCTCAAAAGGCTGATGTCAGAACAGGGGCGGATTTAGTGATTTGGGGGCCCTAGGCAAATCCATGTATGGGGGCCCCAACTATGCGCCATTTTACTTTACTGCAACCCTTATTTTTCTTCCTCCTCAAAGCACAAAACTTTTCACCCCCAGTCAAAGTGACGGGGGAAAACTAAGCTTAATAAACAGATAAATTCCCAAATGAAAACATAGGAAAACCCATAGAATACATCTGCAGGGTTTTTCCTGGCTAAAAATGAGGCGGAGGTTGTGCAACCCGCTTATAAAGTTATATAAAGCATTACATTTATTCAATCAAACAGAAAAGTTGAAAATTATAATATGAGCCTTTTTTATAAGACTTTTTAGCCCATAAGTAACCAGTCTAACTAAAGGAGCAAAGCTCATTTACAGCATACGTTCCCTTGTAGTTCACTGAGCTTTGAACGATTCACTGATCTCTTACATTCTGTGTAAATGAATTGGTTCAAAGGAGTCATTTGTTGGCGAGTCTTCTGATCAAAATGTGCGTTCATACTGGCGAACTCGCTGTGTACATAATAACGCTGATTCAACAAGCCAACTTAATATGGGATTCCTTTTGTGCCAATAAAAATGAACGCAAACTTTTAAAAAACGAACAAAAATATACGAGAATGAAAAAAAAACACTTTGATAATGAAAACAATAAACTCAGTTGCAAGAATGTGACATGATTTTCAAATAAACTGCTATTTTTAAACTGCTAAGTTTCGTTTTTGGAAATAATAGTTTTGAATTCGCCGCTAGATTTTTCATTTGCGCTTTCCGAGTTTTCGTTTACGCTTCTCAATTTTTCGTTCGCCTTTCTGGCACAAATCTCACGTGTGGGCGGGACTTATGGCCACTTTACTCTCATTAGTTAGTGAGATTTGGATTGACAGCTCCCTGACCAGGAAGACGATACTGAAGACGCGGATTAGAGAGCAATCTGTTTGCGGTTTTCTGTATTGTATTGTTTTAGTGTTTGTACTTAAATTACTTTCTTATTTTGTAATTGTAATGCATATTAGCAGGATTGCCAACTTTCACGCACTTAAAAGTGGGACACGCTTCCAGGCTCTATCATGCCATAACAACAAGCCAACGTCGAGCAAATACAGGATAGATAGCCATATTCACATGCAACTTTACGTGGGTTTAGAGGCCGTCAAGACAGCAGTCTATAATTTATAATTTCAATGATATCAGGAAAATGAGATGCCTAGCGAGTTTTGAGGAGATATACAATAAAGCGTTATGCTTCCAGTTCATATTTCTAATTTATAGATTATAATCGTGGTGTCATTTTATGTATCGTTTCTATCTTTAAATGTTTGTTTATAGTTTAAGAAGTCTCTCTTCTGCTTTTCTTTAACCTGTTTTATGTAGGTGTGTAAATACATAAAGAAATTGTTGTTTGCAAGAGGCAGACTAAATTAATAAAACATTCTGAAGGCCGCTAATTGTGTCACCTTATGAATTTGTTTTGTTGTAGCGTTTAAAAAACATAAATGTCATTTGAATGTATTGGTAGTGTTTTATGAGGTGTACTTTCTGTGAATGTAAAGAAAGGGGTATATTACTGTACATTCACAATGAGTTTAAAAAGAATGATACAGTACTTAACTTATACGTGGACTTGATTCTTTAAAAGGAGACTGTATGCAAGAGTGACATCATCATCCTCCTCCTCAGCTGGACACAAGTCACCATCAGGTACATTTATGTAACCGAGATAATAAAATCGCTAAAAGTTTCTCTGTACAGTAACTATGCAGCAATGTTTTCATTTAGCATGTTAATTTCTCACAACCCAATAATATGTAACGTGTCTTTATTGGATGTTATAATGCAAGTTGTTCGTTCCTTTTTAAGAAAATTATCTTAATAGGCCATAAAATAATACCTGACAAAAAATATAAAGCACACAATGAACGCGCTTAGTAAAGACAGAATTGCTACTGTATAGGAATAAAACTTGTAGTGATTTTCTTTATTATCTGAATTACATTCATTTACCTGAGGATGAGGAGGACACTTCGATCCACACCGCGCGTGACTTACCAACTTCAAATACCAATGAGATTTGTGCCAGAAAGGCGAACGAAAAATAAGTGTAAATGAAAACTCGGAAAGCGCAAATGAAAAATCTAGCAGTGAATTCAAAACTATTATTTGCAAAAACGAATCTTAGAAAATTGTTAAGAAAAATAGCAGTTTATTAGAAAATCAAGTCACATTCTTGCAGTTGAGTTTATTGTTTTCATTATCAAAGTGTTTTTTTTCTTTCTCATTGTATATTTTTGTTCGTTTTTTAAAAGTTTGCGTTCATTTTTATTGGCACAAAAGGAATCCCATAACTCTTCAGCGTCTCACTGCGCTGGTAACGAAACAGTGCCTCTATTGTGACGTAATGCTGCAACTGCAGTTACAAATGACAATCTGTTTTTTTGTGAAGACACTCCACATATTTTTGACGAGAGTCTGAGACGGCCGCCTCCACTTTCTTTATGCAGGAAAAACCCTAAACTGGGATTACTATATAGAAAGTTTGCCATCTCTCTGTGTGATTTGTTGGGGTTAATGACCTTTCGTCCATTTAAATGTGACCAAATTTATTTACTAGTGCATAAAGTATGAGTCGTTAGCACTGTACTGACGTTATTATATTGTCTTTATGTGCGCATCTGTCTGCGCAGCGGAGTCAAACAACCTTTGCCTTCGTACAGATGTAATAACGTAAAACATTATGGGATATCCCGACTATTTGGATGATCACTTGGGGCTCTACGTGGCTCCTGGCACCCCTTGCTTTTGGAGGCCCCTGGTAGATCGGGGGCCCCAGGCGACTGCCTACCTTTGCCTAATGGTAAGTCCGCCCCTGTGTCAGAAACGATGTAACATTAGGACATAAATTGTAATCTGTTCTGAGACCAGATTTATGCAGCCCGCGCTATCGTTGTCTGCTGCCTGTGAGGCGCTAGAATGCTAGTTCCCATTACATTTTAAATACGTTAATGTGTTCTTCAAGAACCTTGTTTTTTTACTGACAATGTACATCATATAACACGGATTTGTTGTATTTGCTTTGTTTGCGTGATATTTCTGGTTTGTGTAGTGCTAATTATAAATGAAAAACCTTTGAGGGTTCTCAGCGTAACGTTACCAGAGAGTGATTGACAGCACGACGTGATAATTTCCCACCACTTATAACAATGTATTAAAATATGGGTGCATTACTAAAAAGCACAAATCTCAGGACATGACAAAATTTCTCCAGGATTTAATACCCACTCGGACCCCAGGGGGGTTAAATGATTGATCTGCACATAGATGCATCATTGCCTTCATTATGCAGACTACACATAACAGATTGTTCATAAGAATATATAGTATATACTGTACTTGCCAACTAATAATTCTGTTATTGTGAGGTGATGCATTTTTTAATAGTTTGGCATTAAATTGATAGCATGTAGAGTACTCCTCAGACAAAGTTAAAGTTGAGTTGAGTTGAGTTGCGTACTCATTTGTGCTGTAAACTATGTGATGCTGGACATATCAAATAACCGTATTTGTGTTCTTCTGTTACAGGAGTGGACTGAAACCACTGGAGCACGAGACAGGGGTGGAAAAAGAGCCCTTAACGCAGCCTGGCACAAAACATCAGACTGTCAGCAGTTTAAGCGTTCAAAATATTTTTTGTTCAGTTGGGTTTAAAGTACCCTTTCTAATCTGAAATCTATCAAACTATTTTTAATGAATTTAACATTTAAGACTTATCTATAGCTTGCACAACAAGACTGTGTGTAGAAATGCATGTAGAATTAACCATATCCCCATGATAAAATTAATATCTAAATTTTACTATGCTAAGAATAGAATTTTAGTAGCCATTTGACTAAAGTTAACTTGATTATGGTGATGGGAGGAGAAAGTCATGGAATCAGTGGAACAGTTGCGGACCTGGGGCCTCATTTATAAAACTGTGCGTAGAAACCTTCCTAAAAGTGAACTTACTCCAGAATGCTGAAAAGGGCGTACGCAAACAAAAATTGAGATTTATAAAACCTTGCGCACGCACACCTGCACGCAATTTTCCCTTTATAAATCACAGATTACCTGCAAGTGTGCGTACTTGAATCAGCCTCATATCCCGCCCTGTACACGCCCATTTTTACCCATAAGAAGTCAATGCAAAGCACCTCCTGAATGCTTATTCGTATATTAAGAAGCATGGCATCCAATCCGCGTGTTAAGCCTGACGTCACGCACCATTATGGACGTACCATCCAAGTGGTGTACGCCTCTTTCAAGGCATGTTTTGTGCGTACGCAGCGGTTATAAATGAGGCCCCTGGGCCGTGATGCAGGGGCGGACGTGGGCCGTGGTGCAGAGGCGGACCCGGCAGTGCAGGAAGCCTGGGCGTGGCGGGCAGGGCTGGACGACATGGAGGTGCCGGGCAGGGCTGGAAGCCTGGGCATGACAGCTATCTTGCCAGTGGCCTCTGGAGTGGAAGAGCAGTGCACAGCCCAGACCACAAAGCTGCAGCCACAACCGAAAGAGCAGACTCCAACAGCTGGACTTCGGAAACACACACCTCCAGACTTCGAAACATCCGACTTTGAAACACCGGACTTAGAAACACTGGTGAGGTGGCCATGATGGCTGGAGGCTCTGGACTGACGGCCATCTTGCGAGCGGGCTCTGGACTGGCAGGGGAGGTTACAGCACTGTTGCCCTCTGCCTTGCTGGTGCCGTACTCCCTTATTGCCCTCCATAAAAAAATATTTAAGGGAGAGACCAAGTCAATAGGGGCAACATAGGCCTAGGAACGGGCTCGGAATTATACTTCTCTGCCTCACCCACAGTAAACGGTGATCCACACAGAAACAGTATTTGATCTGTGTATTGGGTGAGTGATTAGGGCCACAGTTGGTAAAAGTTTGGCTAGGTGTTCGTCAAGCCCGTTTAAAAAACAAAACTTTAAAGGTCTCCGAGACCTTTCAACAAGTTGGTATGATATATTAGGGTTTTCATGCAATGTCTGGAACATATTTTGCTTAAAAACACTCAATGGCTGTGTAAACAAAACTCTTCTTGCCTCGTCAAAAACAGCTATGCTCACAGCAACCTGTTTGGGTACATGTCTCTTTAACTGATAATGAGTTACAGTGAACCCCCCCCCCCTTCTGTCCGGCGTGTCAACACAAAAACGTGTAGTGGCAATGGCTTTGTACTGTCCCAGGTTGAAAAAGCACTTGGTTTGAAGTGATTCGCGCAAACAAGCAGGTTTTTACTTATGGTTTCTGAGGGATTTCCACTAAAAATAAAATAAATCCACTCCTGTCTCTTCCTAGGTTTGGACTCTGTGCAGCGACTACATTGCATGTTGTCCACAAATTTTAGCCATGGCGTCACGTACACCGCTGTCGCTTGTGAAAACAACAATGGCGGAGCACGGTGGGTGGAACTGTGTAGATTAAGGGGCGGTAACATTATGATAAAATCCGCTTTGGACGTCACAATCGGAGTGAAATCTGAACGTCTCGATTTCTCACATGCTTGCAGGGAAAGGCACAACAAAACAAACTTACTGGGTTCTTATTATTCACGTTTTCTGGGTTGCAAGATGTACCAGGGACCCGATTATAGCACTTAAACACATAAAAAGTGGGATTTCACATCTGATGTCTCCTTTAACAATGTCTCGTCCTATGGCACATGAAAACATAATCCAAGAAAGTCCTGGACATAATCCTCAATAGGACGACCATCTTGATTAAACATGGCAGCCCCACTCCGTGGTATAATGAACACACTCAGGCTCTAAAGAAAGCGGCCCGAAAAATGGAGCGCAACTTTAAGAAAACTAAATTAGAGGTATTTCGTACAGCATGGAAGGATATTATTCGAAATACAGGAAAGCCCTAAAAACTTCTAGATCCGCCTACTTTTCATCACTAATAGTAGAAAACCAGCACAACCCTAGGTTTTTATTTAACACGGTGGCTAAATTAACAAAAAATAAATCGTCAGTGACTTCTGATCCTGTATATCAGCATAGCAGTGATGAATTTATGAACTACTTCACATATAAAATCCAAGATATTAGAGAAAAAATTATAACAATGCAATCAGAAGTGAAACCCGCTGAACAAACTAACTACAGCGCCCTTAAGGAGAAAATGCAATTATTTTATACCGTAGATCACGATGAGCTGTCTAAAATCATTAGATCATCTAAATCAACAACATGCATGCTAGACCCTATACCTACAAATCTACTGAAAGAGATGCTCCCAGAAATTATAGATCCTCTTCTTGGTATTATTAACTCATCTCTGACATTAGGACATGTGCCTAAAGCATATAAGGTGGCTGTTATAAGGCCCCTTGTCAAAAAACCCCAACTCGACCCTAGAGAACTAAGGAACTACAGGCCTATATCGAATCTACCTTTCATATCTAAAGTTCTGGAAAAAGTAGTTTCAACTCAATTATGCTCCTTCCTCCAAAGGAATGACATCAATGAAGAATTCCAGTCTGGATTTAGAGCATGTCACAGTACAGAGACTGCTTTGATCAGAGTTACAAATGATCTGCTATTGGCGTCTGACCGAGGTTGTATCTCGTTATTGGTGCTGCTAGACCTTAGTGCTGCATTCGATACCATTGACCACAGCACACTCCTACATAGACTCGAAAATTATGTCGGCATTAAGGGAATAGCTTTGAAATGGTTTAAATCTTATTTATCCGACCGTTTTCAATTTGTAGCAATAAACAATGAGGTGTCACGCAAATCGCAAGTCCAGTACGGTGTACCACAGGGCTCAGTCTTAGGGCCTCTGCTCTTCGCATTATACATGCTACCTCTAGGAGATATAATAAAGCGACACGGAGTTAGCTTTCACTGTTATGCTGATGATACTCAACTTTATATTTCCTCGAAGCCTCATGAAACACAGCAGTTCCATCGAATAATGGAATGCATAGTCGATATAAAAAACTGGATGAGTAACAACTTTTTATTACTGAACTCGGACAAAACGGAAGTGTTACTTATTGGACCGAAAACTGCTATAAGTAACAACCAAGAATACTGTTTAACTATTGACGGATGTTCCATAAAACCCTCGTCGTCAGCAAAGAATCTTGGCGTTCTATTCGATAGTAATCTGTCATTTGAGAGCCACGTCGCCAACACCTGTAAAATTGCGTTTTTCCATCTTAAGAATATATCTAAACTACGTCATATGCTGTCAATGTCAGATGCAGAGAAGTTAATTCATGCATTCATGACATCAAGACTAGACTACTGTAATGCACTGTTAGGTGGTTGCCCTGCAGGCTTATTACAAAAACTCCAACTGGTCCAAAACGCGGCAGCTCGAGTTCTTACACGTACAAAAAAGTATGAACATATTAGCCCAGTTCTGTCAACCTTGCACTGGTTACCTATAAAGCGTGTGTGTTATTGTAAAATGTGTGTTAGTACGTGTGCATATTGTGTGTGTGGAGTGTTTTGTATGTGGGTATGTCTGTCTTCTGTGTTTTCAACCTGTTCTTGTTTTTGCAGGTACAACTTTAATTATTTTGCTTATAGTCAATATGTCTCATGTACAGCTGCTTTGTAACAATGAAAATTGTAAAAGCGCTATATAAATAAAGTTGAGTTGATTGAGACAAAAGAGTTTACCTTTTAGATCCAAATTAAAGGTCGGTTATTCTGTAACAATGTTGCCCAAATCATGAAACTTGGAGATGGATCTAAGTGCAGATAAAGTCTTTAATAAATCCAAACGTGAACAATAATCCATAACATGAAACGAGAAATGGCAAACACGACTAGGCAACCCATATTCATTCATTCATTCATTCATTCATTCATTCAATAACCGACACCTGACACATGAAACACCGTGGTATTATATAGGACTAAAGGACTAAAGACTAACAAGGCACACCTGAAGACAATGAAACAATAAACCAATCAGAACAAGACACTAGAAAGAACTACAATAACCATAAAACAACAACACAAACCAAAACCTGTGAGTAAATGTAGAAATACACAGGCAAAACAATGCCTGGCTCCACAACCCTGCTGCTGCTTGTATACAGACAACTGGCCTATTCACACTCAACCCAGCAAGACCATGCTGGTGAACCAGCTTCAAACAGCTCAATTTTGTCTGAAAACAGCATGACTATGCTATCCACCAGCTAGACCAGCTCTATACCAGCACTACCAGCATAAACCAGCATAGAGTAATTTCAGTAATTGTTGCAGTAATTATTAGCAAATTTCTATGACTTGTTTGATATTTTTATGATAAAAGACTGAAGTGCTTGAAGTGGGCCAGTACAATAGAGTACAGTTCTCTATTTCAACAGATTGACCAATCAAACAGGGTTTACGGAATTCCTGGAAATTCCTTGTCTTTGGTTTGTTGTTCTGTTTGGTTTTGCTTTTGTTTTGCAAGACGGAGTTTCGCTGGTGATTTGATCAGTGAGAGTGGTTCCACCTGTCATGAGGCTGACGCCAGCATTCTTTTAAGCAGCCTTCATCCATCGCTCTCTGCGCCTTTGTTATTTTTCCGTAAATTCTTTTTATTAATTTCTGTTTATTCTTATGCTAATAAAATTCTTTTTTAGCACTATCCGACGTGTGGTTTCCTTCTTTGTCATGGCTTAGAGCCAGCTGTGACACCAGCAAATCAAATTACAAAGGCCAAGCAGCATTTCAGATAATAAAAGACAGAACGTTCAGCCAATCAAATTGAAGAAGACAGTCTGCAGGCGGGCGCTATTGACTGTGACTACGTAGTGTAGTGAGATGGCAAACATAACAAACCCAACGGATTAATGGCATGGTGCACAAGAGTTCCGGAACCTTTTTTTCCCACTTCAAGCACTGATAAAATATATTACTTAAAAAAAGAAAGAAACAGGATTAACTTTCCTATTAAAACATATCTTGATTTGTTATTTTAATGTATAAAAATGTAATAAAAAACATATGTTAGGCCTCTGAGCTGTATGAGAAGGATTTTAACCAAAAGCATCATGACCTCCCAGTTCCACCATCAGAAGGTAATATGAGAATAAACATTGCTTTAAAAAGTGTTCAGCAAACAAACACATATCCACATGCTGTCATGGCACAACAACATCGTAAAACTGCTGTTGTACTGGTATGTATGCATGTGCATGTCATTGAAGATTGATGTTATTGGCCTATCAGTCAATCTCACTTTCCCTCTGGTGATTGGCAGGTAATTATCTCACTGTTAACGTGCTTGACTCTCACACATCTACAGCCAAAGTGTGACAAAGTCAGCCAAAATCAAGCCATTTTTTTCTGCAGTCACAATTATGCTTTTGCTATGGACCAAAATAAAGATAGAAAGAGGATGATCTACGTTTCAGTTACGACTGTAACCTCGGTCCCCTGATGGTGGAAATGAGACGTTGTGTTGAGACAGAATGGGGTTTGAACTTGAGAACCAATAATCTCTGATCGTAATTTCAACTGTCAATGAACTTGACGATTGGCATCCACATGGCAGTCTCTGCCCTGTACATACGGGTATAAATGAAGTTGGGGTACCCATTCATCCAGCTAAGGAACCTGGGAGGCGTCTCCCGGTCGATGCAGCGGACAGAAAAGCATTGTGGCATGAAAGACACAACGTCTCGTTTCCTCCATCAGAGAACAGAGGTTGCAGTCATATCTGAGACATTACCTTTCTGACGACATTGTGTTGAGACAAAATGGGGTTCCTATAAGAAACGTCACTATGCTGAACTGCACCACGACCTTGAGCAGAGCGACAATGTCTGGCATGGGCGTGTCACTAGTGAGCGCTCCGTGATATCGTAACCTTCCAATGTGGGTAGTAAGACACCACATTGAGCTTTTTGAAAGATGAGAGGCTCTTACCTGTGGCCTTCCTTCTCTAAGTACCGAGATAGCTGCTCAGCACCATAAGGGAAGTGCTAACCCCTCTCTTGAGGAAGCGTATTGTGGAGACCACATCCTACCGAAGGGGAGGTATCCATTTGGATGTACCTGCATGGTCTCATCAGTGGGGAGATCTCATGGGAACATACGTGTGTGGAACCCTGTCAGGATGAGTGGAAGAACCCAAGCGCAGGCAGGCAGTGACGGGGTTAACAAAACAAGACTTTAATATAAAAAAAAAAACACTATGGGGAGCAAAACAGAACCGGAACTACATACACGAAAACAAAACAAGAAATCAAAACAAAACACTTCCCACGAGGGGGCAAGAAACAGAACTAAATCTAAAACAGGACACGATGTAAAGGCAAACGGGAAACACTCACAGAAACTCGAGGAACATAGCATAGCACTGAACATACAACGTAATCCACGAACAACAAGACAAAGAAACATGAGGGTATATATAGGGAGAGACAAACTAGGGATAATGACACAGGGCAGGTGTGGGTAATAAAACACTCAGGGAAAGATAATTAGGAAACGAGAGGGGCGGGGCCAATGACGAGACACTGGAGAGAACGTATATTATTGTCAAAAGGACAATAATATGTTTCTCTCCACACATAACCAAAGGCTTTGTCATGGCTCTGCTACAGGACCAAGCCATGACAGAACCCCATCTGAGAGGAGCACAGACAAGAGGTGGAGAGGTCCACCAGGGGGAGGTCACAGGTTCACCAACAGGGGAACCGTGGAGTGGAGAACACATGATATGGACCACCTGAAAATCAGGTATAGAGATTTACCTGAACAAGGGATAACTGATCAATACCAGGCATGGTAATAAAAAGTGCTTAGTGATATGGAATGCCTAAACTTCACCCCAATGGGGGATGCTCTAGTGAGTGACGCTAGTGTCCATGGCCTCCTTGTTATAGCGCCTGCTTCACATGTCAGGCTGATCGTCGATTTGAACCCCTCTCGGAGCAGATTCAGGTAGGACTGGTGACACATGTCGGCACAGTTAGTATAAGTATTAGTTTTGCCACATGTGCAAACACAAATCATTTATACAAAACCTTTACACACTATAGAACTTTTGCTCATGGTTCCCCCATTTGGAACCACTTGTAACACTGACACTGCGTGCTGTTTTTTTTATTGGTTTCAACTTTGTAGTGAACTGCAGAGTGTTTACTGGTACCTTGACTAGCCCATGCCATTTATTTAACAAAATCCAAAACCATATACAACAAACTTATCTGTGTCCCTACAGCATTTGCGCAGAGGGTGACAAAATGTTAAAAAACGTTATTAATAACCTTTATCTAAATAATAATAATAATCATCATCATCATCATCGAATATTAATGGCTGGAAATCACGATGAGCTTAAAATGAGCTCTAATATTTAAAAACAGTATTGCTGAGAAAACAAAGCAATCAGTTTTAACAATTAGTTAAAAACAAAAAACATAATTTTTAAACAATGAGAAGGTCATTAGAAACATTTTTATTACACTATATTTTTATTACATATTTTTAGTTGTATTTATTTACTTCCTATTTATGTTCATCACAATTCATGTTATATTAAAATAAATATGAATTTTGATTAAAAAATACTTTTCAGATATTTTATCTTTACGTATGTATTTTTATAGGAGGTGCACAATCTAAATATAGGGCACCAGTAGAGGCTGGGTTAGCCCTGATACAAAACACACTATGCTACTACCAAGATGTATAAATACTTTTTAACTAAAATGTTTAAATTAAGGGCTCAGATCTGCTTGTTTACATTTTTTGTATAGTCTAAACATACTCAACATGTTAATTGTTTTTTTAACTAAGTATAATTTTGCTTTAGATGACATTAATTAATTCACTTAAGTGATTTTTATTTTGTTAATTTGTTTTTGTTCAAGGGTGAGTAAATTCTAAAATAAGTGTAATTTTTGGTTAAACTCTTTCATTAAAAAAATAATATTTGATGAAGACTAAAAATTGGCAAATACCATCTGCAATCTGAATTGATTGCTTTTTTCTTTTTATGATACTCATTACATCACATACGCACAGCCATATACTGGACATTGCACGAAATTCTAAACTTTTACATTTAACACAGAATGTGTGAGATGGAAAGTAAAGGGGAGAGATATTAAAAAGTTAAAGTTAAAGGTTTTCCGTAAGTCTCTGCCAAACTGTCACCCAGAAGAGAAATGCAAAGGAGCCAATCTGTTTTTCTGTTTATGGGAGTGGAGAACAGAAGCTGGCTGGTGGAGAGGACCTGCCACCCTGTTCTGTCATATGGAAGCCACTCAGCCACAACTGAATACCCAATGACTCGATTTATACCAAACGATTCTCCACTCCTCTTAATGATGCTTTCCATATGTACCTCAAACACACACACACAAACACAGCCATCCTTATGTCTTTTCCAAAGGCTGGGAGGGGGCTGTCTGAGTAAGCTTTTTTGTCACCTGTTTACCTACTACTGTCAGGGTTCTGGTAGACGGAGAGCACACCACGGAAGTAGATAAGAAAAAAGGAGTTTATTTCAAAAACAGGAAAATCCAAAAACAGGTGAGTATTTCAAAAACAGGTATATCCAAAAGCAGGTAAGTATTTCCAAAACAGGTATATCCAAAAACAGGTATGTATTTCAAAAACAGGTATATCCAAAAAAACAGGTAAATATACTTATCGGGGTATAGAATTGCAGTGAAGACAACAAGACTGAACAGGGAAGAACAAAAAGGTGCAAACTTAAATAGAGTCCTGATGATGTGATGCAGGTATGAACTAATCAAAAATGGTGGATGTGCGGTGCATGCTGGGATACTGAGTTCAGAACTCCGGGGAGAGGGAACGGGTGAAGCGAGCTGACGGTGACGACATAGGGGGCGTGGCCGGTGGTGCTGAAACCGTTACAACTATAAAACTTTTGGTATGCTCTAAAATAATTTCCTGTCAGTGCCATAGCCCCATGATTAGTGCGCCGACATATAGCGCCAATGCACTCGTGGCGATCTTATTTCAATTTCTGTCTCTTAAATCCTTTGCCAGTCCCAATCCTCTAATCAACGCTTTCCTTTCTATTCCCCACTATCCTGTCCCATTAGAGGCAAAAAGACCCTAAAAATTTAATTTCCTAACAAAACTAAAATGCTTTTACTCTTGAAATAATCAAAAACATACACTTAGCTACAGGTGCATCTCAAAAAAATGTAAATATCGTGGAAAATATATTTTCTTAATTTAATCCCAAAAGTGAAACGCTTACATATTCCAGGTTTATTACACGAACCAATATTTCAAGTCTTTATTTTTATTTCTTTGATTATGGCTTACAGGTCATGAAAATTCTGTACCTCAAAATATTATAATATTTTATTTCAAGTTTGATTTAATACAGCATAGATAATGGGTATCTCATGGTCTAGTTCAGTACATACAAACAATCATGAGACGACTGCTGAACTGACAGTTGTCCAGATGAAAACCAAAAGGGCTGACTGTTTATAGAGTATTATATTGAAGCATTTTCATGAAAAGTTGACTGGAAACGGAAAAGTGTGGTAAGAAAAGTGTGAGAATAACAGGGGTGACCGCAGCCATAAGAAGATTGTCAAGAACAGTAGCAAACCGTGATGTTTGAGCCTTGGCCCTCTGCGCAAGCGCACCAACAACCCCCCCCCCCAACACACGCATGCTTGTCCTGCACGAGAGGTTGCAACCTCTTCAGTGCAAGCAGCACAGCCTACAACTCCAGGCAGTTGATTTGCCAAAGCAGGCAGGGGCCAGTCCAATGACCCGACACTGCGTGCCCGTTGCACACGGCACCCCAACCCTGCAGGGAGGCGTCTGACATCACCACGACATGCCTCGAAACCTGCCCAGGAGGGACCCCTGTCCGCAAGAAGGTCATCGAAGACCAAGGGGTTAGGGTGCGTCGGCAAGAGGCGTGATGACAATAGGCAAGAGGCCTGCTGCTGGTGTGCCACACTCTCCAGCAAACCCGACTCTTTCTTGGGGACAATGAAGTACGGGCTGTAAAACCCGCAGGACATCTCGACTAGAGGAAAGAGCTCGATTGCTTCCTTCGGTGGCGACCTCGGTCCGAAGCACGGGAACATCCTTGCCCCGAAACTTGGGCGGGCGTCTGGCGAATTGGATCACATAGCCGAGATGAATCGTCCTGCCTAGCCACAGTGACGGCCTGGGAAGCGCTAACCAGGCTCCCAGGGACCGAGACAGGGGGACTAGGGGTTCGATCTGCTTCACTGATCCCCGGGAGGAGAGCGGCTCTGCTGACTTATCTGCCCGGCGAAAGTGCACCTCAGCGCACCGTCAAATTGAGAGTGCTGAGGGCTGCTGGAAAGTATGCCTGATATCACGTCTCGCCGTGACGCGATGTTGAGTTGCTGAACACTGTCACATGAAAGAAAAACCCAGAGAGAGAGGAAGCTCTTTTAATGAAGATGTGGGCGCTAGACCCCGAAGGGGCCAAGCAGGTGGTGGGACGGGGCAGGGGCCGTCCCAGATCTGTTTTCATATTTGAGAGGCTGTTGCATACTTTCTATGCGCTCCGGCAGTTAGAGGGAGAAGATTTTCGTGATTATTCTCATGCACTCTCTCAGCTTCTCAACTCTGCTCTCCAGCAGTCAAAGAAAGGTGTTGCTGACCCTCAGCTAACCTTAAGAGACCAGTTCATAGAAGGTGTCAGAGACGGAGCCCTGCGTAGAAAATTGCGCAAGATGGTCAGGGAAAAGCCTCAGTCCACTCTGTTTGATGTTCGTGAAGAGGCTAAGCTGTGGGTTGTGGAAGATCGACCTCGTGCTCCTAATGTGGCCAGGAATTGAGATATTGTGAGTTCAGGTTCTGAGATGTCAGAGCAGTCAAACCCGGCTAATGCTGCGCAAAGTGACATTGCTGTGACCTTGCAAGAGATAGTCAAGATGATTGCTTAGCAGGGTAAAGCTATTGGTGAACTCACCAATGCAGTTCGTGAACTGGCTGTACAAAAAAGCTCAAGTAACAATCAGGGTGGGAAGCCCAAAGTTAAGCCCAAGTATACCGATGATGGCCAACCCCTCTGCTTAAAATGTGGGACATATAGCCAGACAGTGCACCATACCCCATAATACCAGAGGTCAGTCCACTACTGCCACAGGTCCTGTGAGCTGAGCGATGCAAGGAAAGCCAGAAGGCTCATCATGTAACCCCTTAACCAAACAACGTTTTCTGGAGCATGCAGTTGGCAAGTGCCCTGAAGTTGATATTTAATTGGTGGTGTTCCAGTCAGATGCCTACTAGACACAGGAAGTAATGCGAGTACTTTAGCGGAAAGCTTCTTCCAAGAGCACCTCCATGGGGAAGACCATGACCTTCGCCAACACCTGTAAAATTGCGTTTTTCCATCTTAAGAATATATCTAAACTACGTCATATGCTGTCAATGTCAGATGCAGAGAAGTTAATTCATGCATTCATGACATCAAGACTAGACTACTGTAATACACTGTTAGGTGGTTGCCCTGCAGGCTTATTACAAAAACTCTAACTGGTCCAAAACGCGGCAGCTCGAGTTCTTACATGTACAAAAAAGTATGAACATATTAGCCCGGTTCTGTCAACCTTGCACTGGTTGCCTATAAAGCATCGCGTTAACTTTAAAATCTTGCTTATTACCTATAAAGCCCTACATGGTTTAGCTCCTCAATACTTGAATGAACTCCTTTTGTATTACAGTCCTTCATGTGCATTACACTCTCAGGCGTACTGTCAGTTGGTAATACCTAGAATTTCAAAATCAAGTGCAGGTGGTAGATCCTTTTCCTATCTAGCGCCTAAACTTTGGAATAGTCTTCCCTGCACTGTCCGGGAGGCAGACACACTCTGTCAGTTTAAATCTAGACTAAAGACGCATCTTTTTAATCTTGCATACACTACTCTTCCATAATATAAATCCTCTGAGGGTTTAGGCTGCATTAGTTAAGTCAACCGGAACCAAAAATACAACTGATGTACTTGTTGCATCAAAGAGTTCAGAACAGTACTCTACTCTCAGCCAGTCTTGTCTCATTGTTCCTAGGTTACCACAGCGATCAGGATGCAGTTCATGGCCTGACCTGATGGTAGAGCGGAGAATGGGAAGTGGCGACCTGACAAGAGCTGAGATGATAGAGCTGGATAAAGAAGGACGCGGTCACCTGACACGTCTTCATGGCCTGACCTGATGGTAGAGTGGAGAATGGGAATCGGCGACCTGACAAGTGCTGAGATGATAGAGCTGGATAAAGAAGGACGTGGTCACCTGACACATCTTCACCACAAAATTTCAAATGCTATTAGATTATTAATGATAATCTTAAACTATAATTTACCTTATTAGTAAATTTATTTATTTTATTTAGCCTTGTTGTGCAAGCTCTCTGGAGCTTGTGCAGAGGCAGCAGCTTTTGCCAGAGGGGAACTGGAATCCCTGGTTAGGCCTTGGTTCTCCTGAGGTTTTTTTTCTCGATTAGAGTTTTGGGTTCCTTGCCACCGTTTGCATACTGTTTTTTGCACTATTTGCCTGGCCGGGGGGGGGCTGCTTTAGAATTTTTAAGTTTTACTTAATTAATATTGCATATGGGAATTTATAGTCTGTTATATTTGACCTGTGCTTCTCTCTCCTTTATCTTAAATGTGTGCTCTCACTCTGCGTGTGTGTGTGCGTGCGTGCGTGTCTGTGTGTGTGTGCCTACTTGTCTGTGTACGTGTGTGTGTCCGTGCGCGTCCGTGTGTGTGTGTCTATGTCTATGTGTGTTAGTACGTGTGCATATTGTGTGTGTGGAGTGTTTTGTATGTGGGTATGTCTGTCTTCTGTGTTTTCAACTTTTTCTTGCTTTTTTCTTTTCTTGTTTTAGTCAATATGTCTTATGTACAGCTGCTTTGTAGCAATGAAAATTGTAAAAAGCGCTATATAAATAAAGTTGAGTTGAGTTGAGTTCATTGCGCCGCTAAGTGGCTAAGGATAACTGCAGCAAATAAGCTACCCCTGCCCTATTTGGGGTCTGTTGAATTGGACATCGAGGTGATGGGTTTAACTGTAACTGAGTGAGGATTCCTGATCATTCGTGACGGTGATACTGCAGAGCCAGACTCAACTCCCCCGGGTATCATAGGCATGAACATCGCTCAACAATGCAAACAGCTTGCACTTACAGAGTTTGACAACACCCTAGGAGGAAAGCTTGACTCTGTGCGGCGAGAGTCCTTTCATCAAGTACAAGGAGGTGGAAATGGTCAGGACACTGTCAGCCGCCAGAGTAACGGGCCGTAACAAAACATGTGCCAGCATCTTCTGTAGCCACAGTCTACACCAGAGTAAACAAGCGAGCTATTGACCACGGTTCTTGGCTGTTGTTGGAACCAGGAAGCACACCGCTGCCAGGTGGATTGATTCCCCTGCCCACCTTAGTGTCATCAGGTAATAGAGTGTTTCCACTTCAAGTCATGAACTTTTCCCAGGAGGATGTTTGGCTTCCCACGAAAGCTCGACTCTGGATCTCTTAAATAAACTGCGTGTAGGAGGCACCCCGGAACAGCAAACCAGGCTAGGTGCTCTACTTAGGCAATATATGGATGTGTTTGCAGTTCACGATGAGGATCTAGGATACACTAGTGAAACACAAGATTCCCTTCATGGACGACACTCCTATCTCTCATACAGCGTTCCAACCAAATGCGACTTACGCGAATAAATTGCGCTATTCGCACATTTTTGGATGCTTGAACATTTTGAGTTTACTCGATTCATTCGCGCGTTAAATTCAATTCACAACAAATGCGAATTCGTGTCATAGGAGGGGCTTCTGCCAGGCGGCTCCAGTCTCGTGTGTATATATATATATAGCTCAAATTGAGTAAAGATCGTTTTTTACAATTTACCAGATTGTCCAACCTCCTCACTTTCTTCCAAGCAAGATCCTTTTTATTCCTGTTTCGATAATAGTAATATGTATCGTACAGCTCCGGGTATCCACATACAGCGACGATGATTTTGTCCTCCATTGTTGTTTCGGATTTCTGCCTCTGCTCGCTACGTCATAATCACGTCACTACTAGAGCAAGCTCCTGATTGGTTAACGCGGCGCAAATTTTTGCCAAAGTTCAGATTTTTCAACTCATTTTCAACCCATTCACGCCGCCTCATTCGCGCGAATCGCGCCGCAGGATGTCCTATCGCGTCTTTGCATTGACTTAACATGTAAATCACTCGTGCTTAACGCTTCATTCGCGTTTGGTGGGAACGCAGCATAAGAGTTACACCCTGTCTACACTGGACGCGACGCGACAAGAGACAATAGAACGCATTAGAACCCATTATAATTATTTATTTTGTCTACACTGGATGCGACAATCCCATTAGAACACCCATAGACACGGTGTTATTTTATCATCATAATCTTATCACGCGGTTTTCTCGTCAGTTTACGGTGATAATTTTGTCCTCCTGTTATTTAAAAGCTGAAGCATCCAGCTGCTTTGTTGATGACACCCAACAGAGAACTCAACAGATGATTTTCTACACACAGCCAGTCATGAGTCATGTGACCGGAGAGATGAAATAGCTTTCTCACGCTCTGATGACTCATGGGAATGAGGTGTCTCATTTCCAGCCATCTCACTGGCTCTCTGATCATTTGGTATGGGATCTTTTTCACCTCCTGTCGCTTTTGCTAGTTGAGGCGTTCTCTCAAATTTGGGACATGCATTTATTGTTCACAGTGCATTACAGGTGTAGCGTAATTTTTAGACCAATCATTTCAGTGTTGACCTATAGAGGACTAGTGAGATGTGAGATATCTATCTTCATATTCCAAATTTTACATTTGAGCGTGAGCCTAAATTACTTATTGATGCTTTTTGACCCGCCTCGATCAGTCATCTGTAATGAGTGCCGACCTGTTCAAAACTGGATTTTTACTTTTTCTTCAAGAAAAAAAGTTGAGCTTGCTCATGCAGAACTTGCCAGGACAATGCTAAGGCGGTTGCTTGTTCTTTAACCAATCCCATGTGGTTGCCAGATGCTTTCTTTTAAAAACGTCCCCAAAGCATGTGACTGTAGGTCATATACTGTAAACTTAAATGACATTTTAAAGTTAAAGGTCCAGTGTATAATTTTTTGGAAGATCTATTGATCTAACATACACATGACCTTACCTAATGAAGCATTATGTTTTTATTACCTTAGAATGAGCTATTTCTATCTACGTACACTGCGGGTCCCCTTGCATGGAATTCCCCATGTTTCTACTAGGGATGCTCATATTGACCGTTTAACCGTTAACCGATAGTAAAAATTTTGACCGGTTAATATTATCAGTAAACGATTTAAAAGGTGTTTATTAAGTAGTAAGTTTAATAATATTAATCATATTTTTTAAGAATAAAAATAATTTAGTAATACGTTTTAAATAACTATTAAATCATACATGTTTTTAGTTTTCTGTATGGTGAAAGAAAAACATGCTAAGCATTAACTCATGGAGCGTGCAGACGCGTGCGACTAGGTGTAAATCCCCTTCGAATTGTTTTCGAGACGGATTAAAATCTGATCACGCAAGTCAGTTGATGAAACTGGACAAGTGTAATTCATCTGATTGTTGAGGCCACCTTTGTCAGGGCTTTACTCCTCGACATCTTAGTGCTGTGTCAGCCACTGTAGTGCTTCGAACGGTGATCCGTTGTTTGCAATTTGCAACCTCACCACTAGATGCCACTAAAATCACCACACTGCTTCCTAAGCCCTCTAGCTGGCGTATAAATAACAACAGTGTTGTGGCCACTGCGACTACGTTTAAATGTAATGTGTGTACTTTTTATAGTCCCTTACCTGATTTGCAAAATTTACATTGATGCATTTTGCTAAAACTTTTACGCCAAAAACAGATCCCACAATAAGGGGTGCTTATTTTGAGACCGTTCATGTGGGTCCTATTTGAGGGAAATTACAAACAACCTATGGTCAGACAGTTTGAGGACATGTTGCGCTGACGAAGTGTTCAGGATGGTAGCTTGGGTGTCCTTGCACAAATACATATAGACCCCACATATGCTTAATTTTGAATCATGATTTGCAGTTGGCTATAGTAAGCAATACATCCAACAGATATACATCCTTTGTCTTTTATCAGGCACTGTATTTTCTGTGCAGAGCACTCTTGGAAGACTTAAGTCACATCAAACGCGTCAGTTTGTGCCCGGGAGCACAAACACAGGAGCCTCTNAAACTACGTCATATGCTGTCAATGTCAGATGCAGAGAAGTTAATTCATGCATTCATGACATCAAGTACTAGATACTGTAATAGCACTGTTAGGTGGTTGCCCTGCAGGCTTATTACAAAAACTCTCAACTGGTCCAAAACTGCAGCAGCTCGAGTTCTTACATGTACAAAAAAGTATGAACATATTAGCCCGGTTCTGTCAACCTTGCACTGGTTGCCTATAAAGCATCTGCGATTAACTTTAAAATTTGCTATACCTATAAAGCCCTACATGGTTTAGCTCCTCATACTTGAAGTGAACTCCTTCTTGTATTACAGTCCTTCACTCGTGTCATCCTTAATGCATTACGTCTCAGGCGTACTGTCAGTTGGTAATACCTAGAATTTCAAAATAAGTGCAGGTGGTAGATCCTTTTCCTATCTAGCACCTAAACTTTGGAATAGTCTTCCCTGCACTGTCCGGGAGGCAGACACACTCTGTCAGTTTAAATCTAGACTAAAGACGCATCTTTTTAATCTTGCATACACTACTCTCCATAATATAAATCTTCGAGGGTTTAGGCTGCATTAGTTAGATCAACCGGAACCAGAAATTCAACACAACTGATGTACTTGTTGCATCAAAGAGTCAGACACAGTACTCTACTCTCTAGCCAGTCTTGTCTCATTGTTCCACGGTTACCACAGCGAGCAGGATGCAGTTCATGGACCTGATGACAGAATGGAGCGCTGAAGCTGAGATATAGAGCTGGAAAGAAGACGTCCTGCGTCTCAGGCCTGATAGGGGCGGAATGGCGGACCTGACAAGAGCTGAGATGATAGAGCTGGATAAAGAAGGACGCGGTCACCTGACACATCTTCACCACAAAATTTCAAATGCTATTAGATTATTAATGATAATCTTAAACTATAATTTACCTTATTAGTAAATTTATTTATTTTATTTAGCCTTGTTGTGCAAGCTCTCTGGAGCTTGTGCAGAGGCAGCAGCTTTTGCCAGAGGGGAACTGGAATCCCTGGTTAGGCCTTGGTTCTCCTGAGGTTTTTTTTCTCGATTAGAGTTTTGGGTTCCTTGCCACCGTTTGCATACTGTTTTTTGCACTATTTGCCTGGCCGGGGGGGGGCTGCTTTAGAATTTTTAAGTTTTACTTAATTAATATTGCATATGGGAATTTATAGTCTGTTATATTTGACCTGTGCTTCTCTCTCCTTTATCTTAAATGTGTGCTCTCACTCTGCGTGTGTGTGTGCGTGCGTGCGTGTCTGTGTGTGTGTGCCTACTTGTCTGTGTACGTGTGTGTGTCCGTGCGCGTCCGTGTGTGTGTGTCTATGTCTATGTGTGTTAGTACGTGTGCATATTGTGTGTGTGGAGTGTTTTGTATGTGGGTATGTCTGTCTTCTGTGTTTTCAACTTTTTCTTGCTTTTTTCTTTTCTTGTTTTAGTCAATATGTCTTATGTACAGCTGCTTTGTAGCAATGAAAATTGTAAAAAGCGCTATATAAATAAAGTTGAGTTGAGTTGAGTTCATTGCGCCGCTAAGTGGCTAAGGATAACTGCAGCAAATAAGCTACCCCTGCCCTATTTGGGGTCTGTTGAATTGGACATCGAGGTGATGGGTTTAACTGTAACTGAGTGAGGATTCCTGATCATTCGTGACGGTGATACTGCAGAGCCAGACTCAACTCCCCCGGGTATCATAGGCATGAACATCGCTCAACAATGCAAACAGCTTGCACTTACAGAGTTTGACAACACCCTAGGAGGAAAGCTTGACTCTGTGCGGCGAGAGTCCTTTCATCAAGTACAAGGAGGTGGAAATGGTCAGGACACTGTCAGCCGCCAGAGTAACGGGCCGTAACAAAACATGTGCCAGCATCTTCTGTAGCCACAGTCTACACCAGAGTAAACAAGCGAGCTATTGACCACGGTTCTTGGCTGTTGTTGGAACCAGGAAGCACACCGCTGCCAGGTGGATTGATTCCCCTGCCCACCTTAGTGTCATCAGGTAATAGAGTGTTTCCACTTCAAGTCATGAACTTTTCCCAGGAGGATGTTTGGCTTCCCACGAAAGCTCGACTCTGGATCTCTTAAATAAACTGCGTGTAGGAGGCACCCCGGAACAGCAAACCAGGCTAGGTGCTCTACTTAGGCAATATATGGATGTGTTTGCAGTTCACGATGAGGATCTAGGATACACTAGTGAAACACAAGATTCCCTTCATGGACGACACTCCTATCTCTCATACAGCGTTCCAACCAAATGCGACTTACGCGAATAAATTGCGCTATTCGCACATTTTTGGATGCTTGAACATTTTGAGTTTACTCGATTCATTCGCGCGTTAAATTCAATTCACAACAAATGCGAATTCGTGTCATAGGAGGGGCTTCTGCCAGGCGGCTCCAGTCTCGTGTGTATATATAATATAGTATAAATATATTAATAAGTATATTATTATAAATATATAATAACTATATAAATAGAATGTTTTGTTTACACCAAAAAAATAAAAATTTAATAAAATAGGGCTGTCAACATTAACGCGTTAACGCATGCGATTAATTTTTTCAAATTAACGCTGAGAAATATTTATCGCAATTAACGCAGATCCGTTTGTTTTGACATCCTTTGTCTAGCGTTACATTATGTAATCACGCTCTTATTCGTGTACAGGCTTTTAAACCACTTAAGCGCGATTTGAAACAGTTGCTTTGACGCGTTCAATGAAGATCGACAGCTTCTAAACTGTGGGACGCGGCAAAACGCAACGCGAGTCCAGTCTGGTGTAAACAGTCAGGGCTGAAGGCTGCGTCGGTGAATCTCTGTCAGACAGCGCATCCGTGTTAAGTTCTCTTTCGTGCTTGAATGGATAAAACCAACAAGATTATGTCAGAAAGCCCGTTTTGTCTAGCATTTTCTTAAGCAAGACTTCAAAGTGTAAAATAAAATCTTAATGAATGCAAAGTGTTGTGAAAATGGGTAGTGGGTGACGGTCAGATCTGCGTACTGAGACAGCTCTTAAAGGGGCCGCGTCTTAAACGTGCTGCTGTGACTCCTGTCACTAATGTTAATCAAAGAACAAAATAAAAGAAGAAATCAATGTGATTTGTAGCTTTAATGAGAATTCTTCTGCATTTAATTTATAATTTTAGCATTAAAGACTGTAAAGTGTCTTCAATTTCCTGTATATTCTCCTACATGAGCTCTCAATTATACTGTATTGATGGCTAAATTCATAGTATAAATAAATAATTTAATAGAGCAATCAGTTACTAAACTCCAACTCACTCAACTTTATTGTATATATGCGCTTTTACAATTTTCATTGTTACAAAGCAGCTGTCATGAGACATATTGACTATAAGCAAAATAATTAAAGTTGTACCTGCAAAAACAAGAAAAGGTTGAAAACACAGAAGACAGACATACCCACATACAAAACACTCCACACACACAATATGCACACGTACTAACACACATAGACATAGAGACACACACACACACACGGATGCGCACGCACACACACACAACACACACACACCACGACACAACAAGTACGCACACAGACAAGTACGCACACACACACACACACGCTCAGTGAGAGCACACATTTAGGATAAAGGAGAGAGAAGCACAGGTCAAATATAACAGATATAAATTCCTATATGCAATATTAATTAAGTAAAACTTTAAAATTCTAAAGCAGCCCCCCCGGTCAGGCAGATAGTGCAAAAACAGTATGCAAACGGTGGCGAGGAACCCAAAACTCTAATCGAGAAAAAAAACCTCAGGAGAACCCAGGCCCAACCAGGGGATTCCAGTTCCCCTCTGGCAAAAGCTGCTGCCTCTGCACAAGCTCCAGAGAGCTTGCACAACAAGGCTAAATAAAATAAATAAACTTAATAATAAAATAAATTATAGTTTAAGATTATCATTAATAATCTAATAGCATTTGAAGTTTTGTGGTGAAAACATGTCAAGAGACCGCGTCCTTCTTTATCCAGCTCTATCATCTCAGCTCTTGTCAGGTCCCCACTTCCCATTCTCCGCTCTACCATCAGGTCAGGCCATGAACTGCATCCTGCTCGCTGTGGTAACCTTGGAACAATGAGACAAGACTGGCTGAGAGTAGAGTACTGTTCTGTACTCTTTGATGCAACAAGTACATCAGTTGTGTTTTTGGTTCCGGTTGATCTAACTAATGCAGCCTAAACCCTCTGAAGATTTATATTATGGAAGAGTAGTGTATGCAAGATTAAAAAGATGCGTCTTTAGTCTAGATTTAAACTGACAGAGTGTGTCTGCCTCCCGGACAGTGCAGGGAAGACTATTCCAAAGTTTAGGCGCTAGATAGGAAAAGGATCTACCACCTGCACTTGATTTTGAAATTCTAGGTATTACCAACTGACAGGACGCCTGAGAGCGTAATGCACGTGAAGGACTGTAATACAAAAGGAGTTCATTCAAGTACTGAGGAGCTAAACCATGTAAGGCTTTATAGGTAATAAGCAAGATTTTAAAGTTAACGCGATGCTTTATAGGTAACCAGTGCAAGGTTGACAGAACCGGGCTAATATGTTCATACTTTTTTGTACGTGTAAGAACTCGAGCTGCCGCGTTTTGGACCAATTGGAGTTTTTGTAATAAGCCTGCAGGGCAACCACCTAACAGTGCATTACAGTAGTCTAGTCTTGATGTCATGAATGCATGAATTAACTTCTCTGCATCTGACATTGACAGCATATGACGTAGTTTAGATATATTCTTAAAATGGAAAAACGCAATTTTACAGGTGTTGGCGACGTGGCTCTCAAATGACAGATTACTATCGAATAGAACGCCAAGATTCTTTGCTGACGACGAGGGTTTTATGGAACATCCGTCAATAGTTAAACAGTATTCTTGGTTGTTACTTATAGCAGTTTTCGGTCCAATAAGTAACACTTCCGTTTTGTCCGAGTTCAGTAATAAAAAGTTGTTACTCATCCAGTTTTTTATATCGACTATGCATTCCATTATTCGATGGAACTGCTGTGTTTCATGAGGCTTCGAGGAAATATAAAGTTGAGTATCATCAGCATAACAGTGAAAGCTAACTCCGTGTCGCTTTATTATATCTCCTAGAGGTAGCATGTATAATGCGAAGAGCAGAGGCCCTAAGACTGAGCCCTGTGGTACACCGTACTGGACTTGCGATTTGCGTGACACCTCATTGTTTATTGCTACAAATTGAAAACGGTCGGATAAATAGCTTTTCAAGCTATCTTGCCGTTTGTTTTTAATTTTTTTTTGTTAATTTAGCCACGTGTTAAATAAAAACCTAGGTTGTGCTGGTTTTCTTCTATTAGTGATGAAAAGTAGGCGGATCTAGAAGTTTTTAGGGCTTTCCTGTATTTTCGAATACTATCCTTCCATGCTGTACGAAATACCTCTAATTTAGTTTTCTTAAAGTTGCGCTCCATTTTTCGGGCCGCTTTCTTTAGAGCCTGAGTGTGTTCATTATACCACGGTGTGGGGCTGCCATTTTTAATCTTCTTTAAACGTAGTGGAGCAACTTTGTCTAGCGTTACCGAGAAGGTGGAATTAAAATTTTCAGTGGTAATGTCAAGATCTTCAACGTTATTTCTCATGATTTGAGACAATTCGGGCAGATTATCGAGAAACGCATCTTTGGTAGTTGAAGTTATTGTTCTACCATATTTGTAACAATGAGTTTTATTTGCAGCCGTAGGCCAGTGAAGCAAACATAATACCAGATAATGATCCGAAATGTCTTCACTCTGCTGAAGGATTTTAACGTCGTCCACATTTATACCATAAGACAGTATTAAATCTAAAGTATGATTACGAAGTTACAATACTAATATCAAAATGTTAGCTTTCATAAAATGATGCTGTTAAAGAAATATGTTGTTTCTACATCAATTTGAAGATTAAATGTGAAATTATTCAAATGTAAAAGTATATTTTAAAATATTATTGTTATGTGCGATTAGTCGTGATTAATCACAGAAAAATGTGTGTCTAGTCTGATTTGTGAGACCTTGATTAGCTGTTCAGGTGTGTTTGATTAGGGGTGAAGCTAAACTTTGCAGGACACCGGCCCTCCAGGACTGACTTTGGACACCCCTGACATACAGCGATGATGATTTCGTCCTCCATTGTTGTTTCGGATTTCTGCCACCGCTCGCTACATCATAATCACGTCACTACTAGAGCAACCTCCTGATTGGTTAACGTGGCGCGAATTTTTCAAAGTTCCGATTTTGCAACTTGCGCGAATCACGCGTTACGTGCATCAAACGCCCGAAACACTCAATTCACGCGAATCACGTCATTCGCACCGCAGGATGTCCTATGCAAACTCGCAATGCTTTTGCTCTTTGCATTGACGTAACATGTAAATCACTCGCGCTTAACGCTTCATTCGCGTTTGGTGGGAACGCAGCATCAGCCTTACCTCCGCATTCGCCGCATACCCAATTCGAAGAAGTCAGGGAGCATATCTCTGGGCTACTTAGGAAGGGTGTGATACATAAAAGCTCTAGCTCTTACGCTTCCCCAGTCGTGTTGGTACGCAAGGCTGATGGGAGTTTGAGGCTGTGTGTGGATTATAGGAGACTAAACTCTAAGACCAAACATGACACTTTCCCATTGCCACGTATAGACGTGAGTTTTGATGCGCTGGGTGGAGCCCAGATGTTTTCAACAATAGATCTTGCTAGTGGGTACCATCAAGTTGCAGTCTACGAGAAAGAGAGGCACAAGACAGCATTCATCACGCTGTTCGGGCTATATGAATTCAGACGTATGCTGTTCGGGCTTTGCAATGCACCCGCCACGTTCCAGTGCAGGCTGTCATGAGTGACTTGGTTTTCCAAATTGTGCTCATTTAATTGGATGACCTGTTGGTGTACTCATCCACTTTCTATGAACATCTAGTGAGGCTGAAATATGAAGTTAAATTAGTGCATAAAAGATTTGCATGTGCAGGATAACATTTTTAAAAGCATACGTGACATTGCAAGCGTAAAATAAATTTGCATTCGCAAAAAAGTTTTGTAAAGGTGTAAATCAAGCTGCAAGCGAAAGAAAACAAGTTTTGCAGCATTGTATCATTTTTCGTAAGCGTAATTCATGTGTTGTGAAACGGCAACTTCATATTACGTCAAATAATTATGATCTGTATTCTTCTGACCTCCGTTTTTTCCACGCTTACACTTTTGGCACTTTTTTTGCGCTGAAATACGGCCAAAAGCATTGCGAGTCTGTAAACAGAGATGTGCGTGCAAAAACAATGGTGTTATGAACTGCAAAACGGATTCATCGCGCAGAACCTGTCTTTGTGTGTGTAAAATAAATCTGTTGCAAACGTCTTGCCTACGCAGGCGAAAACTGTTTCTTGCAGTAAACCGATGTGTATGGTTCCGTCTCGCCCGTACACTTTTGGCATGATTCTCGAACTAATTTGAGTTTGCAAGCTGGAAGGGGGAGGCGGGGCTACCTTCTTGTGACCAATCAAATGAGGCTCCTGATGACTCATCGTTTTCTCTTGTCTGATTGGTTCAATAACGCGCCAGTCAAGCAGACATCAGACACTTTCATGCATGCACCCAGGCGATCATAGATATCTCATTTGTACATGATTCTTTAAACATTAACCTGACTGACATGTGTTGAATTACTACTATATACCCTTGCGAAAATTAAAAAACAATTGTTTAACCACAGTAAAACTGGGTTTGCCAATGGTAATCCTAACACCATGGTTGCTACTACAAAAACATGGTTAATTTCATAAGGATAGAAATTCTGTACATCATGAAAATGTGCTTAAACCATTGAACTGATGCTACAATCTATAATTAAAACTGTTAATTCCAAATGTATGAGAATTTACACTGTAATTTTAATGGTCTCTTAAGGATTTGATGATGGATGCTGTATTGGATAGGCTTCATTTGCGACTGTCCCACCTGCTTAGCCCACAACCAATTGATTAAGACTTATTGGAGTTTAGGTTTTCCGAGGATTTAGCATACTATGCATATTAGCTATGCACATTTTATAAATTTCCTGCATAAATAGTTTAAAAATATAAAAACGTGTTGAGAATTTGAGTCACCCAAATCTCAGCCATTTGCAGTAAATTATGGCTTCTGGTATTGTTGGGAAGAAGCACTGCTGTGGCAAGGGGGGTGTGATTTAGCGAGGTCTGCAGCGGGAGAGAAGGCTGAGAGAAGAGCGGTGAGTAAATGGGGTGCGAAGTGCAAATGATGATCAGCTGTCCTCTATTCCAGTAATTGGTGTGGGGATGCATATAAACAGCTCGGAGACAGAAGCCGGGTGTGTGAGAGCTAGCAGAGACTACTGTGGAGACAGCGAGACAGCGAGAGAGTGAGTGAGAGAGAGCTCGAGAGAGGAGTGCTTCACGAGAGGATCGTCAGCTCCGGTGGAACACGGAGGCTGGAAACAGAGGCGCGCAGCGTCAGCATTGAACTTTGATTTGTTTATTAATAAAACGTAACTTCTCTCTGCAGTAGTCAACCTGTCCCCGATCTCTTCCTTCTCACCTACACGAACGTTTGTTACAACTGCATAAACGCGAGACCTAGAAACTTGGTATTAACTGTTTTAATTGTAGATTGTATAATTATAGTTCCCTTTCTGTCGGTCTCTCGGCGTTGTGTTGAACCGACAGAATGGGTTTTGTCTTGAGAAACTATCATCTTCTGAGTATTTAGAAAAGGCCAATGAAAATTGGCGAATGAAATTTGCATGCCGGACTCCTCCCCGGATGTCCGGGTATAAGAGGGAAGCCGGCGTGCTCATTCATTCACCTTTTGTTCTTCAGAGCCTACGCATCTGATGAGCTTCTCTACGATCTTTGGTGATCAGTTTTCTGCTGCAATCTACGACATGGACAGCGGATGGTCCCTTCCTGCAGTGACTCTCCCCTGGGCGTCTCGGCAGTTCCGGAGGTGTTCGAGCAAATTTCCTTTCTAAAAGAGCAAATTTCTCCAGCGTGGCATGTCCCGCTGTTCTCATGGGTGCGACACACTCATCAAGGAGGGGGACGGACACGTACTGCTTCCAGTACGCTGGGGCAGACGTTGTGGATACGTCCTGCCCGCACTGTGGGCGGTGATGATTCAGACGTTGCGTCACGGGTGGCTGTGTTCCATGGCGGCAGGACTACGGCCCTGCCGTCCGCTACGGCAAGCAGCGAGGGTGATATGAGGATTACTGTGAGCGATAATCCGCCAGCCACTGGCTCATGGACCGTTCACACCTCGTCTCGCTCGTCTGACCGTTCCCCAGGAGACGGTCCGCCGTCTTATTCCTCAATCACGTATTCTGACATGATGCGTGATGATGAGATGTCTCTTGCAGCATCGGGGGGTGATGCACTGCCATCCGACTCCGACGATTCCTCAGGCTCCCTCCCTCGGGGGGTCGAGCCAAGGAAGAAGCGGACGTCGAAATGTCAGCCATGCTTTCCCGGGCCGCTGTGAGTGTTGGGTTGCAGTGCGCGCACTGCCTCTCCCGGCGCTCGCGGTTGGCTACATGGCGCCTCGGGTTTGAGGCCCCCAGTGCCGTGTTTACCGGAAGTGCATGAGGAACATAGTAAGACCTGGAACGCCCCATTTCCGGCACGTTTCACGTCAAACAAAGTTCTGTCACCCTCTCTTCCCTCGAGGTTGAGACAGCTGGAGGATACGTCGTTGTCCCCCAGGTGTAGTATGCCGCCGCGGTGCTCGTGCCCGTAGGCGGCGGACACCTGGGGGGGGCTCGACCTAGACTCCCGTCCAAAGCATGTGGGGTCTCGGCATTTCTGGTGTCGAGAGCTTACATTGCGGTGGACCAAGCTGCCTCCTCTCTCCACGCTATGGCTCCTGCCAGGCCAGGGCGTTGAGAGAGCTCCACGAGGGTAAGACCGACCCAGCGCTTATGCAGGAACTCCGCGCTGCCACCGACCTCGCTCTACGGGCGACCAAGGTGACCACGCGGGCCCTGGGTCAGATGATGTCCACACTTGTGGTCCATGAAAAACTCCTCTGGCCGATCCTTGCGCAGATGAGTAACACCGAGAAGGTCAGCTTTCTCGACGCACCCGTCTCGCAAGGGGGGGCTGGTTGGTGTTACTGTCAAGCCGCAGCGGCCCCACTCACCCCCCGCCCATCGGGGGCGCGAGACTCGCATGCGGCCTCCCCCGGAGGATTCTCGACAGTGAAGAAGCAGTGCTTCGTGCCTTGACTAGGCCGCCTCGGCCGTCGAGTCCCGTGCACTGTCTGCTTCCCAGCAGCCCTGGTCCTTGTCGATGCCCTCCAGCTCTGGAGCCCCTCACTCAGGCGCCCCCCCCTGGAGGAGATAGCAAAGAGGAGACCATCGCCCCATCAGCAGCCGCGGCGAAGCGGCCCTCATGGGAAGACCTCAGGGGGATTGAGGCTACCATTGGGCCCGACCCCAGCCACATCGCTGGGAAGTCGGATAGGGACGGATCCTGCCCCGTCTCTCCATCTGCTGGCCCCCTCCGGGGGGCTAGCGCCCACTTACTCTCAAAAAGAGAGTTTCCTCTCTCTCTGGGTTATCACAGCCGCTCCCACCCTCTGCACGATGGTGAACGGCAAACTCAACGTCGAGTCGGGTATAAACACCAGCCCTCAGCACTCTCAGTCAGACAGTGCGTTGAGCTGCGCAGTCGCCAGGCAGGAAAAACAGCAGAGCCGATCTCGTCCCCGGGGGATCTCCCCCGGCAAAGAATCTGTACTGCTAGCCATCGAACCACCCCCCGGGGGGACGATGAAAAAGATCGTACCTTTAGTCCCCGTCTCATTTCTGGGAGCCTGTCCGGCTTCCCAGACTGTCAGGCTTGCTAGGGAAGACGATCCGTCTTGGCTACGCGATCCAGTCGCCTCACGCCCGCCAAGTTTCAGGGCATCCGATATACCTCAGTCAGAGGCTAGGATGTTCCCGTACTTCGGGCCGAGGTCGCCACCCTTCTGGTGAAGGGAGTGATCGAGCCCGTCTCACCAGCCGAGATGTTCAACGGGTTTTACAGCCTGTACTTCATTGTCCACAAGAAAGGCGGGGGGTTGCGCCCTATCTTGGGTCTGTGTGTTCTGAACAGGCACCTACACAATAGCTGCCTTTCAGGTTGATCATGCAGAAGCGCATCCTGATGTCCGTCAGATGTCAGGATGGGTTCATGGCAATTGACCTGAAGGACACGTACTTCATGTCTCGATACTACCTCGACATCGGCCGTTCCTACGGTTCGCTTTCGAGGGACAGGCATATCAGTACAGGGTCCTCCCCTTCGGTCTGTCCCTGTCTTAGGGAAGGAGGTGTGCGGGTACTAAACTATCTCGACGACTGGCTCAGTTTGGCGCACTCTCGAGATCTGTTGGTACACACAGAGACCTGGTGCTCCGTCACCTAGATCGGTGGGGCTACAGGTCAACTGAGAAGAGCAAGCTCTCCTCGGTGCAGAGCATCCTCTTTCTCGGTATGGAACTTGATTCTGTCCTCATGAGCGGCCCCGCTCACCCCGCACGGGGGGGCGCGAGACCCGCGACGAGGAAGCCCGCACCCACGCGGCATCCCAGAGGCAGTGCGACTGACTACAGAGCGCGCCCGATCAGTGTTGAACTGCCTGAAGCTCTCAGACAGTCAGCGGTCCCCCTGAAACTATTTCAGAGGCTCCTGGGATACATGGCATCCTCGGCGGGGGTGGTCCCCCTCGGGTCGATGCACATATGACCGCTCCAACACTGGCTACAGAGTCAAGTTCCTTGGAGAGCGTGGCACACTGGCAGCAGGTGTATGGTCATCACACTTTTCTGCCGACACACCTTCTTGCGGACAGGGGTCCCCTTTGGGATGCCTCCCTGCAGGGTTGGGCTGCCGTGTGCAACGGGCAAGCAGTGTTGGGCGGTGGACGGGCCCCTGCCTGCATTGGCATTTCAACTGCCTAGAGTTGTTGGTTGTGCTACATGCATTGAGGAGGCTACTACCTCTCGTGCAGGGCAAGCACGTGCTGGTCCGGTCGGACAGCACAGCTGCTGTGGCGTATATCATTGGCATTCGCTCACGGCAGCTAAAATGACTTGCCCGGCGCCTCCTCCTCTGGAGTCAGCAGGTGATCAGTTCCCTGCGAGCCACACACATCCCAGGCGTCCTGGACGAGACAGCCGATGTGCTCTCTCATCAGTCGACGCCTCGCGGAGAGTGGCGACTCCATCCCCGTGCAGCCGGCTCATTTGGGAGAAGTTCGGCCAGGCACAGGTGGTTCTGTTGCCTCCCCGAACTCCACCCATTGTCCGCTTTGGTACTCCCTGTCCGAGGCAACCCTTGGCACGGATGCCCTTGCGCACAGCTGGCCGCGGGACAAGCGGAAGTATGCCTCCGCCCAGTGAGCCTCATTGCACAGGTCCTATGCAAGGCCAGGGAAGAGGAGCATCAAGTGGTACTAGTTACGCCCCTTTTGGCCTAACCAGGACTTGGTTCTCAGGGCTAAGGCTCTGACAACAACCCCCCCCCCGGCCGCTCCCCCTGGCGAACTGCTTCCCCAGGGGAAGGGGCACGTTACGGCATCCCAGGCAGAACCTGGTTTCCATGTCTGCACGCAGAGGTGGACAGTAACGAAGTAAATTTACCTGAGTACTGACTTAAGTACACTTTTTGAGTGTCTGTACTTTACTTGAGTATTATTTTTTCTGAGTACTTGTACTTTAACTTCACTACATTTGAAAGACAAATATCGTACTTTTTACTCCACTACATTTATAAAAAGGTCCAAAAGTAGAAAATGGTTTCTATGCAGCGGGGTTTCCTGTGTGCGCAATTTATCTGGCTTGCGATCTGCCAGGACCTTTTACTGTTGCCAAGTATTACAGTTTTTCTAAGATCGCGGTTTTCCGGCAAGCTTTGAATGGCCATTTGGCAGATTTTTTAACGCAAATCTGGCAACTCTGGGATCTTCCCCGCTAAACTAATGTAAACGTAGGCGCTGCTACATCGTTGATAGCGCTCTAAAAAGGCAAATAGAACATTAAAAGACGAAAAAGGCACATGTTAAAGTGTGGTGTAATCATCTGTGGGTTACGATCAGTCAAAGATCGTTGAAACATTGTCATGAAAATGATCGTCATAACGGCTAAACGGTAAATAAGCATCACATACACTTTGAGCTACATGTGCGTGTTAACTTCTGATCTGCTGCTATATCATTAAAGCGATTTGGAAAATGAATGATGTTTTTACTGAAGTAACTATAGTTGAAGTATTCCTGTTGAAATAAAAACAATAGAACTCTGCCCAAAATACAACATAAAATGTAATGGATTTAATGGTTATAATGGGAATTGTACTATGGATACTTGCACCCTGCTGAAAAAATTAATAGAAACCATTAAAGAAGTTATAATGGTTTTATTGGTTTTAAAGGGATTTGTATTGGAATGGAAACTGTAATGGTTCTACTGGTATGTGATGGATTCTATTGGTGGGATGTTAAATCCTACTGTAATAATGCCCAAAACACACTACAAAAAGGCATTTTGTAATGGTTTTAATGGAAAATCTAATGGTTCATAATGGTATTTTATTGTAAACCATTAGAATTTCTGTATTGGTTTCTGTTGGGGTTCTATTGTTTTTTTCAGCAGGGACAACACCCCCTCCACACTGGGAATGTATGTAGCCACTACGGCCGCTCATCATGACCCAAGTGCTGGGTAGCCTCTGGGACAGCACGACCTGGTCATTAGGTTCCTAAGGGGCGCGAGAGGGTAACCACCTTACCCGTGCTCCGTACCCTCTTCCGAGCTAGGTGGCGGGCCTCAAGAGGCCCCGCCCCCTTCGAGCCTCTCGGGGTTGCTGCTCTTTCTCAGTCTTGATAAAGACGTCTTTCCGCATGGCGCTCACCTCCAAGAGGGTAGGGGATCTGCAAGCACCCTCCGTGTCCACAGATTGCCTAGAACTTTGGGCCGGGATTCTCATGTTATCTTGAGACCCCGCCCCGGCTACGTGCCCAAAGTTCCCACCACTCTCCCGAGAGACCAGGTGGTGAACCTGCAGGCGCTCCCCACCGGGGAGGAAGACCCAACCTTTCCTTGTTGTGTCCAGTATGCGCACGGCGCCTCTACTTGGACCGCACGCAGAGCCCAGAAGCTCTGAGCAGCGCTTTGTCTGTTTCGGAGGTCAGCAGAAGGGAGGGCTGTCTCCAAACAGAGGCTGGTGCACTGGATCGTGGATGCCCTCGTTAGGGCATACCGATCTCAATTCGCCCCTGCCCGTTGGGAGTGAGGCACAACCCTCATGGGCACTGGCGCAGGGCGCCTCTCTGGCAGACATCTGCAGAGCTGCGGGTTGGGCTATGCCCAACAACTCTGTGAGGTTCTAATACCTACGCGCGGAACCGGTGTCAGCCCGCATCCTGGCAAGGTGTGGGACCGGCAGCCGGTAGGACGTATGCCTGCGAAAGCCCTTCCCCCTTCCTTAGGGGGATCAGCGGCTATTAGCAGCCCTGCCCCCTTAGGCCGGGAAACAGTTGAGTTATCTCCCACATAGCTCTAACCGGACCTAGTGCTCCAGACGTGGTAACCCCCCCCCCTCCGTGGGCTGTTCCGTCTGATGTATCCTCATGAATGGTTCCCACTTGGCAACCCATGACCTCCCCAGGTGGACTCCCACCTTGCGGTTAACTCCTGCAGTCCGCACATTCTTTCCATGAGTTCTCCCCTGATAGTGAGACCATGTGGTGTCTCCACTAATTCCTCCCTACGCTAGGTAGTGGCCTCTGCAGCGTTTTTTCCCCCGGGAGGAAATAATGCTTACCCAGTGGCCCGTACGGTGCCGGGCGGCTTCTCGCCATTTAGAGAACTAGGCCTCTGCCCTTGACGGCCGGTGACATGGGCTTCCCAACTTTGTGTAAAGCTCTGGGTCCCCCTTCCTCTCCACTGGAGGGTCATAATTTCGCGTTTGCGTGTTCGTCTGACTCGCCCAGGCCAGTCAACGTCGCTCCGCAGAGATTGTGACGCGGCTCAGTGCTGTGGCGTTTTCCATAGGAACCCCATTCTGTCGGTTCGACACAGCGTCGTTCCCTGATGCAGCGACCTTGGTTCCCTGATGGAGGGAACGAGACGTTGTGTCCCTCATGCCACAACACTGGCCGCCCACCCCAGCGGTCGGGGGAGGATGCTTAAGGCTCCTCTGACCAAAGGTGAATGAATGAGCACGCCAGCTTCCCTCTTATACCCTGACATCCGGGGAGGAGTCCGGCATGCAAATTTAATTCGCCAATTTTCATTGGCCTTTTCTAAATACTCAGAAGATGATAGGTTCTCAAGACAAACCCCATTCTGTGGGTTCGACACAACATCTCGTTCCCTCCATCAGGGAACCGAGGTTACATCCGTAACCAAGACGTTCATGGTTTAAGCAGATTTACATGATGTACAGAATTTATAGCACTGATAATTCAATACATTTTAAACAAGATTTTCTTTCCAAGACACCAGCTAAGAATTCAGTATCAACACATGTCAATCAGCTAAATGATTAAAGAATCGTATATATTAAGTATTAGATATCTATGATCGCCTGGGTGCATGCATTAAAGTGTCTGATGTCTGCTTGACTGGCGCGTTATTGAACCAATCAGATAAGAGAAAATGATGAGTCATCAGGAACCTCATTTGATTGGTCACAAGAAGGTAGCCCCGCCTCCCCCTTCACGCTTGCAAACTCAAATTAGTGCGAGAATCGTGCCAAAAGTGTACGCGCGAGACGGAACCATACACATCGGTTTACTGCAAGAAACAGTTTTCGCCTGCGTAGGCAAGACGTTTGCAACAGATTTATTTTACACACACAAAGACAGGTTCTGCGCAATGAATCCGTTTTGCAGTTCATAACACCATTGTTTTTGCACGCACACCTCTGTTTACAGACTCGCAATGCTTTTGGCCGTATTTCAGCGCAAAAAACGTGCCAAAAGTGTAAGCGTGGAAAAAACGGAGGTCAGAAGAATACAGATCATAATTATTTGACGTAATATTAAGTTGCCATTTCACAACACATGAATTATGCTTACGAAACATGATACAATGCTGCAAAACTTGTTTTCTTTCGCTTGCAGCTTGATTTACACCTTTACAAAACTTTTTTTGCGAATGCAAATTTATTTTACGCTTGCAATGTCACGTACGCTTTTACAAATGTTATCCTGCGCATGCAAATCTTTTAGGCACTAATTTAACTTCATACTGAAAACCGTGTTTAAAAGGTTGAGAGAAACCGGGCTTAAAGTGAAAGTAGGGAAGTGTCATTTTCTGCAGCCTGAAGTCCGGTTCCTGGGACATCAAGTTTCAGCACGAGGTGTGAGTACGGACCCGGACAAAATCAACGCAGTCCGGGAGTGGCCGACTCCTAGCACACTGAAGGAGCTCAGATCGTTCCTGGGATTCTGCAGCTATTATAGAAGATTCATTCAGAGCTTCTCCCAAATAGCTGGGCCGTTGCACGATGTAGTGAATGTGTGCCTTTGAGAGACAAGGCCTGGCAAGGCATCTCAGGTGTTTAAGAGCGCTTGGACCTCTCAGTGCAGTATGGCTTTTGACCAACTCAAAGACCAGCTGACTAGTGCACCTACTTTGGGTTATGCTGACTTTAGCCTACCTTTTTCGATCAAGACGGATGCCAGCAGCCTTGGGTTGGGTGCCATCTTGTACCAGTACCAGCAAGGTCGAAGAACTGTGATAGCCTTTGCAAGTAGGAGGTTAAGAGGAGCAGAGAAAAATTATCATAACTACAGCAGCATGAAGCTGATTTGAGTTAGTTCTATCAACTCTGGGTAGACTTACCTTGAGTTAAGCGCTTGCACCACAACTACGTGGTGCAACAAAGACAAGCCATGATCAATGGAGCTCTGTAATTACGATTCACCATGGCAACGGCACCAAAAAAAGCAACATGGCAGCAGAAAGCGCTTGAGAGTGAGGAACATTTTTCTGTGGATTTACAAATGTGCTTTAATATGTAAATTACTTAGTTTAAAGTTAAAAGTTTAAATTGAAAAAAAAAGATATATGTACCAATAAACAAACAAATTAATCAATAAATTAATTAATAAATGAACGAAACAACAGAAATAAATCAGAAATAATAAAAAAACCGTATGTTCTAATTCCTCATGAGTACTCTAGTGAGGTGTCTAATATGTCATGGTGAATAGGACACTTGCTAGTGTGTCAGACTCATCGGTTCAAACCCTGCTCGGAGCAGTTTTGAGTAGGAATGGCTGCACGTCAAAATTAATTGTTTATTACCTTTATCACTTTATAAAGGTATATATACTATATTAATTTTTTATTCACACACTTTATTAAGTCAACTTAAGGTTGAGATATATTTTGAATAATTCACTGTAAAGAAAAATGGTACAGTTTTAGTTTTTGGGGCAGTCGTGGCCTAATGGTTAGAGAGTTGGACTCATGACCAGAAGGTTGCCGGTTCGATTCTCAGGGCCGGCGGGTAATGACTAAGATGCCTTTGAGCAAGGCACCTTACCCTATACTTGCTCCCGGGCGCTGCAGTGATAGCTGCCCACTGCTCCGGGTGTACGTGTGTTCATGACTTGTTGTGCGTGTGTTCACTACTCTCTGGATGGGTTAAATGCAGAGGTCACCATACCTGACAAATAGGTCACTTTCACTTCACTTCACTTTCACTTTAATAAAAAAATGCACAGGGAAATGACAAAATTCCACTCGGGTCCTAAATTCCTCTCTTGAAATCAAAGAACATCCCTATGAATAAATGCAGCCTCTTCACATACAGGATCCTCTATAAAAGCACATATGACATTTAAGTCACTGAGATGGTCTCTGTGTGACCAAAATGCGTGCCATGAATGACTGTATTAATGAAAGAATGAATGAGGTACACCACTTGCCCTTTAGAAAGTGGGAGGAGATCGAAAGAAACTCTGGGTTTACCAAAGAAAACCTGCTACCGACCAGGTTAGGTTCACAGAGTAAGTTACTATGGTTACTGACTCTGAGTATAAGTTACCTCTCTTTTAGAAACGGGCTTGAGTTAACCCGTTTTCTCGGGTTTGACATACCTCACATTCTGAAATGGAAAACTCAAGAGTTTCCCTCATTTCAGGGTTGATATACTCTGTGTCCTCACTTTCAGGCTCAGGTTCATCGGAGGAGGTTTAGTGAAAACTCAGAGTATGATGGCTGCCTGGCAATCTGTAACTCCCTTAGGACAGGAACGGCTCTGGGACCAGACTTGTTGGTAGCAGGAGTTGAGGGCAGTAAAGTCAGACTGTTACAGGCTTCGTTGGCTGAGGAGGATAATGTGGAATGTGAGAACACCCCCACCTTGCCAGGATATTCGAACGACGAACTCCAACAGTTTCAGGAGGCTGATCCCACCGTCGGCGTGTTTAGAAGATTCTGGAGCCAGAAAAGGAAACCTACCCGCTAGGAGAAACTAGGGCTGGCTAAACCTGTGCAGTGTCTCCTGAAGCAATGGCAGAAGATAAGAGACAAGGATGGCCTCTTATACCGGATAATTGATGATGTCCATGTTGGAGAGCATCACCAGCTGTTGATACCCACCTGTCTGACTCACCAAGTCTTGAAGAATGTCCACGATCAGATGGGACATCAGGGTATAGAGAGGACCCTTTGCCTGTTAAAGCAGATGTTTCTGGGGAGGGATGTATGGAGACGTGGAACACTGGGTGAAGATGTGTCAGTGGTGTGTCCTAGCAAAGATGGCACAGCCCAAGATTAAAGTGCCCTGGACATCCTTTTTGGCCTCCTGACCACTGGAGGTTGTGGCGGTAGATTTCACCACACTTGAACCAGCCACAGATGGACGTGAGAATGTCCTAGTAGTGACTGATGTGTTCACTAAATTCAGTCAAGCATTTCCTGCACGTGACCAAAAAACCGAAACCACTGCAAAGATTCTCCTCAGGGAATGGTTCCTGAAGTATGGCATGCTGCAACGCTTGCACTCTTACCAGGGCATAAACTTTGAAAGTGCTGTTATCGCAGAACTCTGCCGGCTATATGGGGTTAAGAAGACTCGCATGACACCGCACCATCCCCAAGGAAATCCTCAGTGTTAGAGGTTTGACTCTCCACGACCTCCTAAAGTCTCTTCCACCTGAAAAGAAGCACAGGTGGCCTGAACACTTATCTGAGCTTGTGTTTGCATATGGTGTCACACCACATTCCTCCACTGGGTACTCTCCATATTACCTGTTGTTTGGTATCCAGCCACATCTGCCGAATGATGCTCTATTGGGCCAGGAACCTGCAACAGAGAATGGATCTGACTGGTTAAAGGTACATCAGAAAATACTTTAAGATGCACATTCCCGAGCGAAGGAGTATGCTGAAAGGAAGGCTGCCGAGAGGACGGCACAGCAAGAAGGAAAGTTATATTGCCCTGCCATAGAGGTTGGACAACATGTATACCTGGGTGCACGGAACCAACCTCCATCCCTGTGGAAATCCAGTCCCAGTGCCCAGACCAAGGAGTCAAAACCACCCTGAAAGAGAATTACCTACTCCAGTTTCTGAGCCCAAGATGCCCTTACTAGAGGTAGAATGTGTTCTGGTGGAGGAAGTTCCATGTCCAAGAGAGAAGCAAGCAGTAACTCAACGCCTGCCTCGATGAGGAGGTAGAGGAATCTGAGCAGAGTAATACGTGCTCTGGATCAAGAAGTCATGTGAAACCTGATGATACCCCGAATGTGCATCCTGCATTGATATAGCCTAAGAATGAAAGTGTCCACTTACCTGCTGAAAGTCCACAGTTGAGGCCTGGGCCAATTCCTAGAAAGAAGCGGGATGAGTGTGCTGAGGTATAAGTGCCTTGCCCTACACCACGTAGAACACCAAGGGCGAGTGCAGGGGTACACAGTAACCCAAACAGAATACCCAAGTTGGCTTGCAATGTGGTTACCTTTACTCCTGATGTGCTTTCCCAAGTGTTGGCTGGCATGGTGCTTTATACGTACAGGAAGCTGCAAGGAGGACTAGATGATGAGTGTTTATAGTCACTGGGGACGTTGACTACCAGCAGGGGAGAGTGTAACCGCGTCACAAAGTTAATGCTAAAAACCCTTAAACAAATTGATACCAGAGAAAGGGTGTTTGTTATCTGATCACTTTTAGTCGCTGGTTGAAATGATACGCTGGCCCTTTAAGAGGCGATACTGAGCTGAGGAGTCTCGCACTCGTGTTCTTCCGGTGAGCAGCGCGCTTCGTCAGGTAGCTCGAACACTGCTCGTGTGGTAAAGAAGGGATGCTTTTAAAGAGCGTAAGTGACTCAATGTGATAACATCAGTGTGAAATTCGAACAGTTTATGTGTTTAACTTGTGGTTCCAGTATTAATATGACGTTATTTTGTTACATCAAGAGGGGAGAAAGTGGTTCATAAGGCCTTCGTGTGTGTTCCCGGACCAGCGAGACACATCAGGAGTGAGAGTTTTTTTAACTTCCTTATTTCTCTTGAAAAAACTGTTTACTGGTCATGTTTATGCATGTTCTGTGGGAATGAGTGCAAAAATAGTGTCATCTGAATGTAATTCAATGTTCATACGGAGTTTTGTACATTGTGTGCTATGCTATATACAGGAAAGAGCCGAGTTTGTCACATGCTGTGCTAGTGTGTTTGTGCGCCAGCGTGATGACACAACAGTGAGTTGAGTTATTAATTAATTTTGTTGGTTGTATGATATGCTTGTTTACAGTGTTACTGAAACAATTACCAGTTAACTGGAGAATTCATGTTTAAAATGTGCAGAATATATTGACCATTCTGAATAGCTTAATATGTAGTAAAGACTTTATTTTGTATTTCTTATGGAATTGCAGCAGCCTTGTTTTGTTTTGACACTCTTGTGTGTGTTTATTTTCCAGCAGGCTGCTACCGTTGTCTATGTTAGCCAGAAAATATTTTTTTTATTCTTGTAACCCAATGGCTCCCTTTCAGTCTCCAAACTGTAACATAATCCACCATTGTTTATTCCATATTTAATAGAAATCAGACTTTGCTTTTGATTTTTTTATTCAACATAATATTGTAAATAATAAAACAAATGAAAATGTCATGGACAAAAATAATGGGACCCCTAACCTAATATTTTGTTGCACAACCTTTAGAGGCAATCACCGGAAGCAAACGTTTTCTGTAGCTCTCAATGAGACTTCTGCACCTGTTAACAGGTAGTTTGGCCCACTCTTCCTCAGCAAACTGCTCCAGCTGTCTCAGGTTTGATGGGTGCCTTCTTCAGACTGCAAGTTTCACGTCTTTCCAAAGATGTTCGATAGGATTCAGATCAGGACTCATAGATGGTCACTTCAGAATAGTCCAATGTTTTGTTCTTATCCATTCTTGGGTGATTTTAGCTGTGTGTTTTGTGTCATTATCCTGTTGGAGGACCCATGACCCATGACCCTCAACTGAGACAGAGCTTTCTGACACTGGGCAATACCTTTCGCTCCAGAATGCCTTGATTACGGTGGCCGCTAGGTGTCACCGCGCTACAACGGAAGAAAACACATGCAAACAGAAAAAACACCAGCAAATTCAGAAAGCATCTTCATTAGTTTGGAGACACATGCCCTGCAAATACTCGCAACACAAACAAATACAGAAATGCACTGCAAATTCTCACAACACAAACAAATACAGAAACGCGCTGCAAGTGGCACAAACAACAACGGAAGTGTTTCCGGGGGACTCAAAAAACTGATGCACCATGGCTGGGACACGCTTTATTTCACTGTGCCCATATTTGTAGGTGGAGAAGAACTATTTTAGACTAGATCCTATTTTCTTTGTTGTTGATCATGGTAAATGCACCTAATAACTGATTAAATGATATGAAACTTTTTCGTCCTTGCACGTTAGTGACACTTGTGAAAGGCATGTCGGGCAGCTAACACTACATTTCATAGTTTTTTTTGTTAAATTGTTCAAATCGGCCGGCAAGAATAGAAAAATGCATAAAAACTGTGTTTAAACCCACGTGGCGCAAACGCATAAAACAGAATGTAAAAAAAGAACTGACAAAACGGAATGTTTATTGACAGTATGTGGTATAAGGTTATCTTGTGTATTTTGTTTACATGTTGTTGATAAGAAAACAAGCGTAAAGGCCTATTTTACTATGGAAAGTCTGTTCCTCAGCCTGTTACAGTAAAGCCGAAAGCGGAGAAGACTCGCTTTTCTATCTATTTTTATCATTTGTAAAAAAATAAAAAGAACTTGATACCTCCATGCCGACTGTATGAGTTAAGATCCTAACAAATGCCCCGCAACAAAGACGGAGCCATTTGCCTGTTTTCCCGTTTATTAGTGACCGTCATCTGAGGAAGATATTTACTAATTCTACTGATCAGTGAACACCGCTGCATATATGTTGTTCTCTTTGTCGTTTCATTGTCAGTGTCTGTCTTATTTAGCTTTGCATTGTATAAATAAATAAAATTAACTAAGGTAACAAGAACTACAGCGCGTTTTAAAATGAAAAAACATCTGTGCAAATTTAAGCTACAAATTAATTTACAGGCTATAACTTGAAGGCGATGACCCCATGGAAGTTCTTTGGAGGAAATACTAGTTTTTAGGTAGGCTATGGAAAAAGGAACCAATCTTATGCTAAAGCCAAATTCAATAGTCGCTGTGAAATGTATACAATTTTCATGTTTTAAGCTTAAATTAGCATTAAGTTGCTGTATTTTAACAAACGAAAGTTTTTAAGTTATGGTAATACATAAAATATTTTTTATTTAATATTACGTTGGTGTTTTTATGCATAATGTATTCTCAACTCAACTTTATTTATATAGCGCTTTTACAATTTTCATTGTTACAAAGCAGCTGCACATGAGACACATTGACTACAAGCAAAACAATCAAAGTTGTACCTGCAAAAACAAGAAAAGGTTGAAACACAGAAGACAGACACACCCACACACAAAACACTCCACACACACAACACGCACACGCACCAACACACACAGAGACACACACACACACGGATGCGCACGCACACACACACAACACACACACACGTACGTACACAGACAAGTACGCACACACACACGCTCAGTGAGAGCACACATTTAGGATAAAGGAGAGAGAAGCACAGGTCAAATATAATACCACGGTATTATGTTAACGAATTCTGTGGCTCACCAGTTTACTCTGCTCACATCACCAAATAATAATAAAACAAAACAGAGCATAACACAATACAGGCGACCCGTGTGTAAACTTTAAATATTTAAATTAACTTGTCTAAGTGAACAAAGATAGGTACATAGCTACAAATGATTATTTCATATGTATTATAAAGTAATTAAAGATGAAGCAATTAAAGTCATGCACACCCCTATAATATACACTTAACACGCATAATCAATATAATCATAACTTTTGTTTATGCTTTTATTTATTTGACTGCTGCGGACTATAAACTAACTAACTATATGTGAAGCTCTACTGTAACTTTAGCAATAAGAAAATACATTTTAATTAACTACGTTTAAAGAAGATTAAAAATGGCAGCCCCACACCGTGGTATAATGAACACACTCAGGCTCTAAAGAAAGCGGCCCGAAAAATGGAGCGCAACTTTAAGAAAACTAAATTAGAGGTATTTCGTACAGCATGGAAGGATAGTATTCGAAAATACAGGAAAGCCCTAATAACTTCTAGATCCGCCTACTTTTCATCACTAATAGAAGAAAACCAGCACAACCCTAGGTTTTTATTTAACACGGTGGCTAAATTAACAAAAAATAAATCGTCAGTGACTTCTGATCCTGTATATCAGCATAGCAGTGATGAATTTATGAACTACTTCACATATAAAATCCAAGATATTAGAGAAAAAATTATAACAATGCAATCAGAAGTGAAACCCGCTGAACAAACTAACTACAGCGCCCTTAAGGAGAAAATGCAATTATTTTATACCGTAGATCAAGATGAGCTGTCTAAAATTATTAGATCATCTAAATCAACAACATGCATACTAGACCCTATACCTACAAATCTACTGAAAGAGATGCTCCCAGAAATTATAGATCCTCTTCTTGGTATTATTAACTCATCTCTGACATTAGGACATGTGCCTAAAGCATATAAGGTGGCTGTTATAAGGCCCCTTGTCAAAAAACCCCAACTCGACCCTAGAGAACTAAGGAACTACAGGCCTATATCGAATCTACCTTTCATATCTAAAGTTCTGGAAAAAGTAGTTTCAACTCAATTATGCTCCTTCCTCCAAAGGAATGACATCAATGAAGAATTCCAGTCTGGATTTAGAGCATGTCACAGTACAGAGACTGCTTTGATCAGAGTTACAAATGATCTGCTATTGGCGTCTGACCGAGGTTGTATCTCGTTATTGGTGCTGCTAGACCTTAGTGCTGCATTCGATACCATTGACCACAGCACACTCCTACATAGACTCGAAAATTATGTCGGCATTAAGGGAATAGCTTTGAAATGGTTTAAATCTTATTTATCCGACCGTTTTCAATTTGTAGCAATAAACAATGAGGTGTCACGCAAATCGCAAGTCCAGTACGGTGTACCACAGGGCTCAGTCTTAGGGCCTCTGCTCTTCGCATTATACATGCTACCTCTAGGAGATATAATAAAGCGACACGGAGTTAGCTTTCACTGTTATGCTGATGATACTCAACTTTATATTTCCTCGAAGCCTCATGAAACACAGCAGTTCCATCGAATAATGGAATGCATAGTCGATATAAAAAACTGGATGAGTAACAACTTTTTATTACTGAACTCGGACAAAACGGAAGTGTTACTTATTGGACCGAAAACTGCTATAAGTAACAACCAAGAATACTGTTTAACTATTGACGGATGTTCCATAAAACCCTCGTCGTCAGCAAAGAATCTTGGCGTTCTATTCGATAGTAATCTGTCATTTGAGAGCCACGTCGCCAACACCTGTAAAATTGCGTTTTTCCATTTTAAGAATATATCTAAACTACGTCATATGCTGTCAATCTCAGATGCAGAGAAGTTAATTCATGCATTCATGACATCAAGACTAGATTACTGTAATGCACTGTTAGGTGGTTGCCCTGCAGGCTTATTACAAAAACTCCAATTGGTCCAAAACGCGGCAGCTCGAGTTCTTACACGTACAAAAAAGTATGAACATATTAGCCCGGTTCTGTCAACCTTGCACTGGTTACCTATAAAGCATCGCGTTAACTTTAAAATCTTGCTTATTACCTATAAAGCCTTACATGGTTTAGCTCCTCAGTACTTGAATGAACTCCTTTTGTATTACAGTCCTTCACGTGCATTACGCTCTCAGGCGTCCTGTCAGTTGGTAATACCTAGAATTTCAAAATCAAGTGCAGGTGGTAGATCCTTTTCCTATCTAGCGCCTAAACTTTGGAATAGTCTTCCCTGCACTGTCCGGGAGGCAGACACACTCTGTCAGTTTAAATCTAGACTAAAGACGCATCTTTTTAATCTTGCATACACTACTCTTCCATAATATAAATCTTCAGAGGGTTTAGGCTGCATTAGTTAGATCAACCGGAACCAAAAACACAACTGATGTACTTGTTGCATCAAAGAGTACAGAACAGTACTCTACTCTCAGCCAGTCTTGTCTCATTGTTCCAAGGTTACCACAGCGAGCAGGATGCAGTTCATGGCCTGACCTGATGGTAGAGCGGAGAATGGGAAGTGGGGACCTGACAAGAGCTGAGATGATAGAGCTGGATAAAGAAGGACGCGGTCTCTTGACATGTCTTCACCACAAAATTTCAAATGCTATTAGATTATTAATGATAATCTTAAACTATAATTTATTTTATTATTAAGTTTATTTATTTTATTTAGCCTTGTTGTGCAAGTTCTCTGGAGCTTGTGCAGAGGCAGCAGCTTTTGCCAGAGGGGAACTGGAATCCCCTGGTTGGGCCTGGGTTCTCCTGAGGTTTTTTTTCTCGATTAGAGTTTTGGGTTCCTCGCCACCGTTTGCATACTGTTTTTGCACTATCTGCCTGACCGGGGGGGCTGCTTTAGAATCTTAAAGTTTTACTTAATTAATATTGCATATAGGAATTTATTATCTGTTATATTTGACCTGTGCTTCTCTCTCCTTTATCCTAAATGTGTGCTCTCACTGAGCGTGTGTGTGTGTGCGTACTTGTCTGTGTACGTACTTGTGTGTGTGTGTGTGTTGTGTGTGTGTGCGTGCGCATCCGTGTGTGTGTGTGTGTCTCTATGTCTATGTGTGTTAGTACGTGTGCATATTGTGTGTGTGGAGTGTTTTGTATGTGGGTATGTCTGTCTTCTGTGTTTTCAACCTTTTCTTGTCTTTGCAGGTACAACTTTAATTATTTTACTTATAGTCAATATGTGTCATGTGCAGCTGCTTTGTAACAATGAAAATTGTAAAAGCGCTATATAAATAAAGTTGAGTTGAGTTGAGTTAATTAGGTCAACCATGTGAAGATGTGTCGTGTGGGTTTCATCTCGTGTGCTTTTTTCACATATGTGCAACCATATTAATTTCTGAGGTAAACCTAAAATACTAAAAAAAGAATGTCTGCCTCTTACAACTTTAACATTAGTTTGTACGATAATAGCTAAATAAATGAACACTCACACGCATATGTTACGTCTTTTAATTCCATAATAAAATATAAATAAAAAAATAAACAGTGAAGGCATTCGCTGTGCGATATTGAGGAAAAATGCGATATGTGATATTCAATATGATATTTCTCTTTTCTAAAATCAGTTTGGATTCTATTAAAATATTAAATAAATTATATAACCAACATATGTTTCACGTTATTTTAGGAAATAGAAAGCATCACTACAACTTCTGAAAGTGAACAGCCGTGTTTTACTGTTGCATAAAAGAAATCTGACATTTTGTAAACCATGTAAAATAATAATAATAATAATAATTCACCACCGCTTTAGCTATATCAACCTGAAAACATCAAGAATATTCAGGTAAACAAAAACACTTAGGAAAAAAAAGAGTGGAGTTATTGGTTTCTTTGCATGGCTTGCTTGCTTAATCACATTTCTGCATTCATACAAAAATTGTTACAGATTTTTGGACAAGAAAACGTCTTGGTTACGGATGTAACCTCGGTTCCCTGCTGGAGGGAACGAGACATTGTGTCGAACCGACAGAATGGGGTTTGTCTTGAGAACCTATCATCTTCTGAGTATTTAGAAAAGGCCAATGAAAATTGGTGAATTAAATTTGCATGCCGGACTCCTCCCTGGATGTCCGGGTATAAGAGGGAAGCCGGCGTGCTCATTCATTCACCTGTTGGTCTGAGGAGCCTAAGCATCCTCTCCCGACCACTGGGGTGGGCGGCCAGTGTTGTGGCATGAGGGACACAACGTCTCGTTCCCTCCATCAGGGAACCGAGGTTACATCCGTAACCAAGACGTTCCCTTTCTGTCGGTCTCTCGACGTTGTGTCAAACCGACAGAATGGGGTTCCTATGGAAAACGCCTCAGAACTGAGCCGCGTCACAATCTCTGCGGAGCGACGTTGACTGGCCTGGGCGAGTCAGACGAACACGCTAACGCGAAATTATGACCTTCCAGTGGAGAGGAAGGGGGACCCAGAGCTTTCCACAAAAGTTGGGAAGCCCCCTAAAGCCAGCCGTCACGGGCGGAGGCCTAATTCTCTAAATGGCGAGAAGCCGCCCGGCACCGTACGGGCCACTGGGTAAGCATTATTCCCCCTGGGGGAAAAACGCTGCAGAGGCCACTACCTACCGTAGGGAGGAATTAGTGGAGACACCACATGGTCTCATCATCAGGGGAGNACCACCTAATCTTCATCACCGCGTGCACGAGGAGCCTTTCGCTTCCCCCTGACCACCTAACTCTGCCATAGTCTTCCTCACGTCCGCAGCGCGCCTAGACTTGCTAGTTTGCTGCCCCTTGCTGCCTATTCGTGGCGTGACACCCAAAAGATGCCAAAACGTCTCGCTCGCCACCCTTGCGTCTGCAGAGCGCCTAGAGTTGGTAGATTGCTGCCCCTTGCTGCCTATGCGTGGCGCGACATCCAAAAGATGCCAAAATGTCTCGCTCGCCACCCTTGCGTCCGCAGAGCGCCTAGAGTTGGTAGTTTGCTGCCCCTTGCGGCCTATGCGTGGCGCGACATCCGAAAGAAGCCAAAACGTCTCGCTCGCCGCCCTTCTTTCTTTTTTCTCTCCCTCACGGCTGTGGCGCCCCCTAGAGGAGCCGGGCGTCCTTCGTGACCTTGCTCGTTCTTGCTTAGGGGAGGTTTCTGTCAGAAAGACGTCGGATACCCGAGCCAACGCGCGAGGGGGTTTGCGGGCCCATAGAGAACCACTAGAGGCAGGGAGATGTATGTAAAATAAGAAAAAATATTTAAGTTCACTTCCCGACCAAGCCCTATGGGTATGACGTCGAGAGTCACGTGACGCAACTTTCTGTAATTTTTCGGGCTCCTGGAGCCTCCGCGGCCCTTACGGGAGCCTCTGACACCTGCAACATATCCTATTTCTCTCATAGGTGGCTATCGTACAGAGACCCCCGAACGGCCCCGGGGACTCCGAATGACCCCGATTCAAATTCTGTAGCTGCTTGCTGCCCCCTCATTCGGTTCCCAAAGTTTGAAGACGGTACGGCCTCGTTATGTCCTATATTGCACGTTTTGGGGAGGTTGTGGGCCATTTGTTTTTTAGGAATATTTTTTGTGATTTTTTTTCGAGCACTTGCCGTACAGCGAGGGGTACGGGCTTCGGATATGTGGTGCATGAGGGTGCGTCGAGCTAGCATTCGAAGCCCCGAGATTTTTGTACAAGAATAAAGCAGTTTTTTGCTGAAAATGCTGGTGAGAGACTAATTTCTGTGAAAAGTGCGTTTGTATGCAAAATAAGCATTTTAATAGCCTGAGGTGTGCAATATACCAATATGGGGTGCTTCTAGGATACATAGCTGTAGGTTTGTCATACAAAAGCTGTTTACAGTCTTAAAAATTGACAGTTTACTGTATTGTCCACTGTAAGCCTACGAGGCTACTGTCAAATAAGTTATGACTGGTACTTCCTGTGGTTTTGCCGAGACACAGGAAGTGCCAGTCGTAACTTATTTGACGGGTCCTCATAGGTAGCTAATGTACACACCATTTTTAAGCTTCTGGAGCACATGCGTTATCGTCATGCAAGCTTACTTATCTCTAGTTTAACTATTACTCTTTGCTATCCTTATAGCTTTGTTTACTAGAGGCATAAGGGCATGACAGTAACACTGGCCGGTCCATGGTAGCATGGACACACATTTCTCGGACAATTTGACTTGAGTCATGAACAGCCTCCATAACTCATTAAGCTACCCTTACTTAGGCTTATAATGACCCTTAATAGGCTTTGTCCATTATTTACCTATGAGGGCCCATAAGATAAGTTACGACTGGGACTTCCTGTGGTCAACAGGAATCCCACACGGTAACACTTTTGGCCGGCTCCCCATAGGTAGCTAATGGACACACCATTTTTAAGCTCTGGAGCACACTTGAGCCTTAATGCACGTCATTGTGAAGGCTAGTTCCTCTCATACACTCTACTGTTGGTTAAAGCTGTATAACTCCTTACTTAGGCTTATAATGACCCTTAATAGGCTTTGTCCATTATTTACCTATGAGGGCCCATAAGATAAGTTACGACTGGGACTTCCTGTGGTCAACAGGAATCCAAACGATAACACTTTTGGCGGCCCCCATAGGTAGCTAATGGACACACCATTTTTAAGCCTCTGGAGCACATCTATGAGCCTTAATGCACGTCATTGTGAAGGGCTAAGCCTCTCATACACTCTACTGTTGGTTAAAGCTATATAACTCCTTACTTAGGCTTATAATGACCCTTAATAGGCTTTGTCCATTATTTACCTATGAGGGCCCCATAAATAAGTTACGACTGAGTGACTTCCATGTGGTCACAGGAAGTCCAACGTAACACTTTTGGACGGCCACCATAGGTAGCTAATGGACACACCATTTTTAAGCTCTGGAGCACATCTATGAGCCTTAATGCACGTCATTGTGAAGGGCTGCCTCTCATACACTCTACTGTTGGTTAAAGCTTATAACTCCTTACTTAGGCTTATAATGACCCTTAATAGGCTTTGTCCATTATTTACCTATGAGGGTCCCATTAAATAAGTTACAGAATGTACATGCGCACAGAGCCACGAGTAACACTTTTGGACGGCCACCCATAGGTAGCTAATGGACACACCATTTTTAAGCTCTGGAGCACATCTATGAGCCTTAATGCACGTCATTGTGAAGGGCTAGCCTCTCATACACTCTACTGTTGGTAAAGCTTATAACTCCTTACTTAGGCTTATAATGACCCTTAATAGACTTTGTCCATCTATTTACCTATGAGGGCCCATAAGATAAGTTACACTGGCTGACTTCCTGTGGTCACAGGAATCCCAACGATAACACTTTTGGCGCGGCCCCCATAGGTAGCTAATGGACACACCATTTTTAAGCTCTGGAGCACATCTATGAGCCTTAATGCACGTCATTGTGAAGGGCTAAGCCTCTCATACACTCTACTGTTGGTTAAAGCTTATAACTCCTTCTTAGGCTTATAATGACCCTTAATAGGCTTTGCCATTATTTACCTATGAGGGTCCCATTAAATAAGTTACACATGTATTGTCATTTTGAGCATAATAACCATGTTACAAAGCTGTAATAAACAGGTAATTGCCAAACTGAGTCACACACACTTTTGGAACGGCCACCCATAGGTAGCTAATGGACACACCATTTTTAAGCCTCTGGAGCACATCTATGAGCCTTAATGCACGTCATTGTGAAGGGCTAAGCCTCTCATACACTCTACTGTTGGTAAAGCTTATAACTCCTTACTTAGGCTTATAATGACCCTTAATAGGCTTTGTCCATTATTTACCTATGAGGGCCCATTAAATAAGTTACACTGAGTATTGACATATACCATGTCAAAGCGTATAACAGGTAATTGCCAACGATCACACACTTTTGGAACGGCCACCATAGGTAGCTAATGGACACACCATTTTTAAGCTTCTGAGCACATCTGTGAGCCTTAATGCACGTCATTTGACAGAGAGCTAAGCCTCTTCATACACTCTATGTTGGATTAAGCTTTATTCCAATACTTATAGGTATATGCCCTTAATAGGCTTTGTCCATTATTTACCTATGAAGGGTCCCATTAAATAAGTTACGTAGTCATTGAGTAAACATGACAAGCTTAATAAACAGAAGCCAAACGAGTAACACACTTTTGGCAACGGCCACCCATAGGTAGCTAATGACACACCATTTTTAAGCCTCTGGAGCACATCTATGAGCCTTAATGCACGTCATTGTGAAGGGCTAAGCCTCTCATACACTCTACTGTTGGTTAAAGCTGTATAACTCCTTACTTAGGCTTATAATGACCCTTAAAGCTTTGTCCATTATTTACCTATGAGGGTCCCATTAAATAAGTTACAATGTATTATTTGGCATAAACATGTACAGCTAAACAGGATCCACTGAGTAACACTTTTGGACGGCTCCCATAGGTAGCTAATGGACACACCATTTTAAGCTTCTGGAGCACACTGTGACCTTATGTTTCGTCTTCATCTATAGTAGTGCGCTGTGCAGTGTACTCGTGACGCTCTGTGCTACTTGGACGTCTACACTCTACTGTAATTAATTCGTGATTAGATTTGCTCATGGCTTTTATTCAGAGCAATTCGACAGCACATTGTTGATGAAATTTTCTTGGCACTATAGTGATACACCTGTTAGACCATCGTCAGTTGATCGTGCAATCTAGCGATCTTGTTTTAGTGAGAACCATGGTGGTTTTTTATATTCGCTATAGTCATGCATGTGGCCCGCCCCTCGTTTCCTGTATTGTCTCCCACTTGTGTTTTATGTCCACACCTGTCCCGTTCGTTATCCCTCGTTTGTCTTCCCTATATATACCCTCTTGTTTCTTTGTCCTGTGCTCGTGTATTGCTTGTACGTATGTTTATGTGCGTTTCATGTGTAGATGCATGTTCTTGTACCTTGTGCCCGTGTTCGTTCTTGTTGAAGTCTTTGTGTTCCTGGTTCTTGCCCTGCCTGTGTTCCCTTTCATGTTATTTTTGGTAAGACGTTTGGTCATTGTTTTAGTTAGTTTATTTGTTATTGGCTGTTCTTGTTTTCATTTTGCCCCCTCGTGGGAAGTCTTTGTTTTCTGTTTGTTTCTTAGTTTAGTTCCTGATTTGTACCCCCTCGTGGGTTTTTGTTTTGTGTGTTTTTGTTTAAAATTAAAGTCTCGTGTTAACCCCTTCACCGCCTGCCTGCATCTGGGTTCTTCCACTCCGTATTTCGTGACATTAAGCTGTAAAACTCCTTACTTAGGCTTATAATGACCCTTAATAGCTTTGTCCATCATTTACCTATAAGGGCCCCATAAGATAAGTTACGACTGGACTCGTCACAGAATCCCACACGTAACACTTTTGGCGCGGCTCCCATAGGTAGCTAATGGACACACCATTTTTAAGCCTCTGGAGCACATCTATGAGCCTTAATGCACGTCATTGGGAAGGGCTAAGCCTCTCATCCTACGTTCTATATAACTCCTTACTTAAGCTTATAATGACCCTTAATAGGCTTTGTCCATTATTTACCTATGAAGGCCCATTAAATAAGTTACGATGGATCTGTGTCACATGCCACACGTAACACTTTTGGCGCGGCTCCCATAGGTAGCTTATGGACACACCATTTTTAAGCCTCTGGAGCACAACTGTGAGCCTTAATGCACGTCATGTGAAGGGCTAAGCCTCTTATGCACTCTACTGTTGGTTAAAGCTATATATCTCCCTACTTAGGCTTATAATGACCCTTAATAGGCTTTGTCCATTATTTACCTATGAGGGCCCCATAAGATAAGTTACGACTGGGACTTCCTGTGGTCACAGGAAGTCCCACACGTAACACTTTTGGCGCGGCTCCCATAGCTAGCTAATGGACACACCATTTTTAAGCTTCTGGAGCACAACTGTGAGCCTTAATGCACGTCATTGTGAAGGGCTGTTCCTCTCATACACTCTGCTGATGGTTTAAGCTGGATAAATCATTGCCAAAGCAAACGAGACCACTGACAGGGGTCTTACTCTGTCTACCTAATTTTGGGCCCTTCGAATGAATCGCAGATGTGAGAAAACATTGTGTCGATGCACACCGGCGCTTTTATGTGCACGTTCGACTCGAAAGTCAAAGAAAAGGGCTTTGGGCTGTTTAAGCATCTGTCGCACAGCCGCTGGGCTCAAATGAGGCAGTCATGTCCGAGACGGGGTCCCCCGGGGCGCCGGGTGGAGACCGGGTCTTCGGGCAGGCTTCGGGGGCGTCGGGCAGGCCTCCCTCAAGTTTAGGCTGCAAGGGGAACGCGTAGGCGTTCTGAGGATGGAGGCGTGGCCAGCGGTAAGCCCCGCCCAAAATAGGTTACAAGGGGCACGCGTAGGCCTCTCGTGTACGTCGGGGTCCGGAGCCGGCCCATAGGCTGCAAGGGGGTTGCATAGGCGCTCTTCGGGAGGCCCGGTCGCAACCTGATCGGCGCGCTCGGCTTAGGCTGGGACCGTACGTCGAGTCGCCCCCTCGTGGTTCTGCCCGAGAGAGCGCCTAACCCTTCGTTCCGTGACTCAAAAATTAGGCACTTTGGGCATTTTTCTGGGGTCCCCCGGGCGTCGCCGCCGCCCCATGACGCTTCCGTTCGATCGCGGGCGCTCTCCCCTTCGTTTCGGCACCGCCGGGCGACCTGGGAAAAATTTGGGGTCGTCGGCGCGCAGCGTCCATAACTAGCCGTCCGGCGCGTGTCGACTAAGTTACACAATACGTTTGATGGCCTTAGGCATGTGAAGGAATCCGTACTGCTAGCCATCGAACCACCCCCCGGGGGGACGATGAAAAAGATCGTACCTTAGTCCCCGTCTCATTCTGGGAGCCTGTCCGGCTTCCCAGGCTGTCAGACTGGCTAGGGAAGACGATCCGTCTCGGCTACGCGATCCAGTCGCCTCACGCCCGCCAAGTTCAGCATCCGATATACCTCAGTCAGAGGCTAGGATGTTCCCGTACTTCGGGCCGAGGTCGCCACCCTTCTGGTGAAGGGAGTGATCGAGCCCGTCTCACCAGCCGAGATGTTCAACGGGTTTTACAGCCTGTACTTCATTGTCCCCAAGAAAGGCGGGGGGTTGCGCCCTATCTTGGGTCTGTGTGTTCTGAACAGGCACCTACACTATAGCTGCCTTTCAGGTTGATCACGCAGAAGCGCATCCTGACGTCCGTCAGGTGTCAGGACCGGTTCATGGCAGTCGACCTGAAGGACACGTACTTCATGTCTCGATCCTCCCTCGACATCGGCCGTTCCGACGGTTCGCGTTCGAGGGACGGGCATATCAGTACAGGGTCCTCCCCTTCGGTCTGTCCCTGTCTCCACGAGTCTTTACGAAGGTCGTGGAAGCCGCCCTCCTTCCCCGTAGGGAAGGAGGTGTGCGGGTACTAACTATCTCGACGACTGGCTCAAGTTTTGGCACACTCTCGAGATCTGTTGTGTACACACAGGGACCTGGTGCTCCGGCACCTAGATCGGTGGGGCTACAGGTCAACTGAGAAAAGAGCAAGCTCTCCCCGGTGCAGAGCATCCTCTTTCTCGGTATGGAACTCGACTCTGTCCTCACGAGCGGCCCCGCTCACCCCCCGGGGGGGGCGCGAGACCCGCGACGAGGAAGCCCGCACCCTCGCGGCCTCCCAGAGGCAGCGCGACTGACTTAGCGTGCCCGATCAGTGTTGAACTGCCTGAAGATCAGACAGTCAGCGGTCCCCCTGTAACAAGAGCTCCTGGGATACATAGGATCTACAAGCACCCTCCGTGTCCACAGATTGCCTAGAACTCGGGGTCCGGGATTCTCACGTTATCTTGAGACCCCGCCCCGGCTACGTGCCCAAGGTTCCCACCACTCTCCCGAGAGACCAGGTGGTGAACCTGCAGGCGCTCCCCACCGGGGAGGAAGACCCAACCTATCCGTGTTGTGTCCAGTACGCGCACGGCGCCTCTACTTGGACCGCACGCAGAGCCCAGAAGCTTGAGCAGCTCTTTGTCTGTTTCGGAGGTCAGCAGGAGGGCTGTCTCCAAACAGAGGCTGGCGCACTGGATCGTGGATGCCCTCGTTAGGGCATACCGATCTCATTTCGCCCCTGCCCGTTGGGGGTGACACACCCCTCGTGGGCACTGGCTCAGGGCGCCTCTCTGGCAGACATCTGCAGAGCTGCGGGTTGGGCTATGCCTAACAACTCCGTGAGGTTCTAATACCTACGCGCGGAACCGGTGTCAGCCCGCATCCTGGCAAGGTGTGGGACCGGCAGCCGGTAGGGCGTACGCCTGCGGAAGCCCTTCCCCCTCCGGGGGGAGCAGTGGCGATCCCGCCTCACTTCTTTCCCCTCGGGTAAAGAACAGGCATTCCATCCATCACTAAGCACCCTTCCAGGGGACAGGCTGGGCAGAGCAGCCCTGCCCCCTTAGGCCGGGGAACAGTTGAGTTATCCCACATAGCTCTAACCGGACCTAGTGCTCCAGACGTGGTAACACCCCCTCCGTGGGCTGTTCCGTCTGATGTATCCTCATGAATGGTTCCCACCTTGGCAACCCATGACCTCCCCAGGTGGACTCCCACCTTGCGGTTAACTCCTGTCCGCACTTCTTCCCATGAGTTTCCCCTGCATGGTGAGACCATGTGTGTCCTCCACTAGTTCCTTCCTACGGTAGGTAGTGGCCTCTGCAGCGTTTTTCCCCCAGGGGGAATAATGCTTACCCAGTGGCCCGTACGGTGCCGGGCGGCTTCTCGCCATTTAGAGAATTAGGCCTCCGCCCGTGACGGCTGGCTTTAGGGGGCTTCCCAACTTTTGTGGAAAGCTCTGGGTCCCCCTTCCTCTCCACTGGAAGGTCATAATTTCGCGTTAGCGTGTTCGTCTGACTCGCCCAGGCCAGTCAACGTCGCTCCGCAGAGATTGTGACGCGGCTCAGTTCTGAGGCGTTTTCCATAGGAACCCCATTCTGTCGGTTAGACACAACGTCGAGAGACCGACAGAAAGGGAACGTCTTGGTTACGGATGTAACCTCGGTTCCCTGATGGAGGGAACGAGACGTTGTGTCCCTCATGCCACAACACTGGCCGCCCACCCCAGTGGTCGGGAGAGGATGCTTAGGCTCCTCAGACCAACAGGTGAATGAATGAGCACGCCGGCTTCCCTCTTATACCCGGACATCCAGGGAGGAGTCCGGCATGCAAATTTAATTCACCAATTTTCATTGGCCTTTTCTAAATACTCAGAAGATGATAGGTTCTCAAGACAAACCCCATTCTGTCGGTTCGACACAATGTCTCGTTCCCTCCAGCAGGGAACCGAGGTTACATCCGTAACCAAGACGTTTTCTTGTCCAAAAATCTGTAACAATTTTTGTATGAATGCAGAAATGTGATTAAGCAAGCAAGCCATGCAAAGAAACCAATAACTCCACTCTTTTTTTTCCTAAGTGTTTTTGTTTACCTGAATATTCTTGATGTTTTCAGGTTGATATAGCTAAAGCGGTGGTGAATTATTATTATTATTATTATTTTACATGGTTTACAAAATGTCAGATTTCTTTTATGCAACAGTAAAACACGGCTGTTCACTTTCAGAAGTTGTAGTGATGCTTTCTATTTCCTAAAATAACGTGAAACATATGTTGGTTATATAATTTATTTAATATTTTAATAGAATCCAAACTGATTTTAGAAAAGAGAAATATCATATTGAATATCACATATCGCATTTTTCCTCAATATCGCACAGCGAATGCCTTCACTGTTTATTTTTTTATTTATATTTTATTATGGAATTAAAAGACGTAACATATGCGTGTGAGTGTTCATTTATTTAGCTATTATCGTACAAACTAATGTTAAAGTTGTAAGAGGCAGACATTCTTTTTTTAGTATTTTAGGTTTACCTCAGAAATTAATATGGTTGCACATATGTGAAAAAAGCACACGAGATGAAACCCACACGACACATCTTCACATGGTTGACCTAATTAACTCAACTCAACTCAACTTTATTTATATAGCGCTTTTACAATTTTCATTGTTACAAAGCAGCTGCACATGACACATATTGACTATAAGTAAAATAATTAAAGTTGTACCTGCAAAGACAAGAAAAGGTTGAAAACACAGAAGACAGACATACCCACATACAAAACACTCCACACACACAATATACACACGTACTAACACACATAGACATAGAGACACACACACACACACGGATGCGCACGCACACACACACAACACACACACACACACAAGTACGTACACAGACAAGTACGCACACACACACACACACACACACACACACACACGCTCAGTGGGAACACACATTTAGGATAAAGGAGAGAGAAGCACAGGTCAAATATAAAAGACTATAAATTCCTATATGCAATATTAATTAAGTAAAACTTTAAAATTCTAAAGCAGCCCCCCCGGTCAGGCAGATACAGTAAAACAGTATGCAAACGGTGGCGAGGAACCCAAAACTCTAATCGAGAAAAAAAACCTCAGGAGAACCCAGGCCCAACCAGGGGATTCCAGTTCCCCTCTGGCAAAAGCTGCTGCCTCTGCACAAGCTCCAGAGAGCTTGCACAACAAGGCTAAATAAAATAAATAAACTTAATAATAAAATAAATTATAGTTTAAGATTATCATTAATAATCTAATAGCATTTGAAATTTTGTGGTGAAGACATGTCAAGAGACCGCGTCCTTCTTTATCCAGCTCTATCATCTCAGCTCTTGTCAGGTCCCCACTTCCCATTCTCCGCTCTACCATCAGGTCAGGCCATGAACTGCATCCTGCTCGCTGTGGTAACCTTGGAACAATGAGACAAGACTGGCTGAGAGTAGAGTACTGTTCTGTACTCTTTGATGCAACAAGTACATCAGTTGTGTTTTTGGTTCCGGTTGATCTAACTAATGCAGCCTAAACCCTCTGAAGATTTATATTATGGAAGAGTAGTGTATGCAAGATTAAAAAGATGCGTCTTTAGTCTAGATTTAAACTGACAGAGTGTGTCTGCCTCCCGGACAGTGCAGGGAAGACTATTCCAAAGTTTAGGCGCTAGATAGGAAAAGGATCTACCACCTGCACTTGATTTTGAAATTCTAGGTATTACCAACTGACAGGACGCCTGAGAGCGTAATGCACGTGAAGGACTGTAATACAAAAGGAGTTCATTCAAGTACTGAGGAGCTAAACCATGTAAGGCTTTATAGGTAATAAGCAAGATTTTAAAGTTAACGCGATGCTTTATAGGTAACCAGTGCAAGGTTGACAGAACCGGGCTAATATGTTCATACTTTTTTGTACGTGTAAGAACTCGAGCTGCCGCGTTTTGGACCAATTGGAGTTTTTGTAATAAGCCTGCAGGGCAACCACCTAACAGTGCATTACAGTAATCTAGTCTTGATGTCATGAATGCATGAATTAACTTCTCTGCATCTGAGATTGACAGCATATGACGTAGTTTAGATATATTCTTAAAATGGAAAAACGCAATTTTACAGGTGTTGGCGACGTGGCTCTCAAATGACAGATTACTATCGAATAGAACGCCAAGATTCTTTGCTGACGACGAGGGTTTTATGGAACATCCGTCAATAGTTAAACAGTATTCTTGGTTGTTACTTATAGCAGTTTTCGGTCCAATAAGTAACACTTCCGTTTTGTCCGAGTTCAGTAATAAAAAGTTGTTACTCATCCAGTTTTTTATATCGACTATGCATTCCATTATTCGATGGAACTGCTGTGTTTCATGAGGCTTCGAGGAAATATAAAGTTGAGTATCATCAGCATAACAGTGAAAGCTAACTCCGTGTCGCTTTATTATATCTCCTAGAGGTAGCATGTATAATGCGAAGAGCAGAGGCCCTAAGACTGAGCCCTGTGGTACACCGTACTGGACTTGCGATTTGCGTGACACCTCATTGTTTATTGCTACAAATTGAAAACGGTCGGATAAATAAGATTTAAACCATTTCAAAGCTATTCCCTTAATGCCGACATAATTTTCGAGTCTATGTAGGAGTGTGCTGTGGTCAATGGTATCGAATGCAGCACTAAGGTCTAGCAGCACCAATAACGAGATACAACCTCGGTCAGACGCCAATAGCAGATCATTTGTAACTCTGATCAAAGCAGTCTCTGTACTGTGACATGCTCTAAATCCAGACTGGAATTCTTCATTGATGTCATTCCTTTGGAGGAAGGAGCATAATTGAGTTGAAACTACTTTTTCCAGAACTTTAGATATGAAAGGTAGATTCGATATAGGCCTGTAGTTCCTTAGTTCTCTAGGGTCGAGTTGGGGTTTTTTGACAAGGGGCCTTATAACAGCCACCTTATATGCTTTAGGCACATGTCCTAATGTCAGAGATGAGTTAATAATACCAAGAAGAGGATCTATAATTTCTGGGAGCATCTCTTTCAGTAGATTTGTAGGTATAGGGTCTAGTATGCATGTTGTTGATTTAGATGATCTAATAATTTTAGACAGCTCATCTTGATCTACGGTATAAAATAATTGCATTTTCTCCTTAAGGGCGCTGTAGTTAGTTTGTTCAGCGGGTTTCACTTCTGATTGCATTGTTATAATTTTTTCTCTAATATCTTGGATTTTATATGTGAAGTAGTTCATAAATTCATCACTGCTATGCTGATATACAGGATCAGAAGTCACTGACGATTTATTTTTTGTTAATTTAGCCACCGTGTTAAATAAAAACCTAGGGTTGTGCTGGTTTTCTTCTATTAGTGATGAAAAGTAGGCGGATCTAGAAGTTATTAGGGCTTTCCTGTATTTTCGAATACTATCCTTCCATGCTGTACGAAATACCTCTAATTTAGTTTTCTTAAAGTTGCGCTCCATTTTTCGGGCCGCTTTCTTTAGAGCCTGAGTGTGTTCATTATACCACGGTGTGGGGCTGCCATTTTTAATCTTCTTTAAACGTAGTTAATTAAAATGTATTTTCTTATTGCTAAAGTTACAGTAGAGCTTCACATATAGTTAGTTAGTTTATAGTCCGCAGCAGTCAAATAAATAAAAGCATAAACAAAAGTTATGATTATATTGATTATGCGTGTTAAGTGTATATTATAGGGGTGTGCATGACTTTAATTGCTTCATCTTTAATTACTTTATAATACATATGAAATAATCATTTGTAGCTATGTACCTATCTTTGTTCACTTAGACAAGTTAATTTAAATATTTAAAGTTTACACACGGGTCGCCTGTATTGTGTTATGCTCTGTTTTGTTTTATTATTATTTGGTGATGTGAGCAGAGTAAACTGGTGAGCCACAGAATTCGTTAACATAATACCGTGGTATTATATTTGACCTGTGCTTCTCTCTCCTTTATCCTAAATGTGTGCTCTCACTGAGCGTGTGTGTGTGCGTACTTGTCTGTGTACGTACGTGTGTGTGTGTTGTGTGTGTGTGCGTGCGCATCCGTGTGTGTGTGTGTCTCTGTGTGTGTTGGTGCGTGTGCGTGTTGTGTGTGTGGAGTGTTTTGTGTGTGGGTGTGTCTGTCTTCTGTGTTTCAACCTTTTCTTGTTTTTGCAGGTACAACTTTGATTGTTTTGCTTGTAGTCAATGTGTCTCATGTGCAGCTGCTTTGTAACAATGAAAATTGTAAAAGCGCTATATAAATAAAGTTGAGTTGAGAATACATTATGCATAAAAACACCAACGTAATATTAAATAAAAAATATTTTATGTATTACCATAACTTAAAAACTTTCGTTTGTTAAAATACAGCAACTTAATGCTAATTTAAGCTTAAAACATGAAAATTGTATACATTTCACAGCGACTATTGAATTTGGCTTTAGCATAAGATTGGTTCCTTTTTCCATAGCCTACCTAAAAACTAGTATTTCCTCCAAAGAACTTCCATGGGGTCATCGCCTTCAAGTTATAGCCTGTAAATTAATTTGTAGCTTAAATTTGCACAGATGTTTTTTCATTTTAAAACGCGCTGTAGTTCTTGTTACCTTAGTTAATTTTATTTATTTATACAATGCAAAGCTAAATAAGACAGAGGGGATGAGTAGGCACTTTGTGGCGCGAGGGTCCACGCCCGCAGCACTTTGCCACCCCTTGTGGTGTCCGTACGATGCCTCTCCGGAAAAACGGCCCCTAAACTCCGATAAGGGAAAAAAGTCCCAATCATAATAAGAGTGAGCGAGAATTTGGCGTACAATTCAGGTATACGAGCCCTTCGTCTGCCTAGTCGACCGATGGCAATCTATATGAATGGACAATTGTCCACGATTTACCTAACTTCCCTTGCCGGGGGAGGTCCCCCGGGGAGGAGATCGGCTCTGCTGTTTTTCCTGCCTGGCGACTGCGCAGCTGTCTGACTGAGAGTGCTGAGGGCTGGTGTTTATACTCGACATTGTGCTTCACCATGACGCAACGTCGAGTTTGCCATTCATCGTTGTGCAGAGGGTGAGAGCGGCTGTGGTAACCCAGAGAGAGAGGAAACTCTCCTTTTTAGAGAGTAAGTGGGCGTTACCCGGAGGGGGCCAGCAGATGGAGAGACGGGGCAGGATCCGTCCCTATCCGACTTCCCAGCGATGTGGCTGGGGTCGGGCCCAATGGTAGCCTCGATCCCCCAGAGGTCTTCCCATGACAGCCGCTTCGCCGCAGCTGCTGATGGGGCGATGGTCTCCTCTTTGCTGTCTCCTCCAGGGGGGCCGCCCCAGAGCTGGAGGGCGTCGAAGAGGACCAGGGCTGCTGGGAAGCAGACAGTGCATGGGACATGACGGCCGAGGCGGCCGAGTTGCGGCACGGAGGACTGCTTCTTACTGTCATGAACCCTCCGGGGGAGGCCGCGTGCAGGTCTCGCGCCCATCCCCGATGGGCGGGGCCGCTGCGGCTTGACAGTAACACCAGCCAGCCCCCCCTTGCGAGACGGGTGCCTCGAGAAAGCGGACCTTCTCAGCGTTACTCATCTGTGCAAGGATCGGCCAGAGGAGTTTCTCATGGACCACAAGCGTGGACATCGTCCGACCAAGGGCCTGCGTGGTCACCCTGGTCGCCCATAGAGCGAGGTCGGTGGCGGTGCGGAGTTCCTGTGTCGGTCTTACCCTCGTGGAGCTCTCTCAACGCCCTGGCCTGGCAGGAGCCATAGCGTGGAGAGCGGAGGCAGCTTTGTCCGCCGCAATGTAAGCTCTCGACACCAGAGATGCCGAGACACCACATGCCTTGGACGGGAGTCTAGGTTGAGCCCCCCCCAGGTGGCCGCCGCCTACGGGCATGAGCACCGTGGCGGCATACTCCACCTGGGGGACAACAACGTATCCTCCAGCTGTCTCAACATCGAGGGAAGAGAGGGTGACTAAACTTTGTTTGACGTGAAACGTGCCGGAAAGGGGCGTTCCAGGTCTTACCAAGTTCCTCATGCACTTCCGGTAAACACGGCACTGGGGGCAGGCGCGGCTTGGAGCCGCGCTCAAACCCGAGGCGCATGTAACCAGCCGCGAGTGCCGGGAAAGGCAGTGCGGGCACTGCAACCCAACACTCACAGCGGCCCGGGAAAGCATGGCTGACATTCCGACGTCCGCTTCTTCCTGGGCTCGACCCCCTGAGGGAGGGAGCCCGTGGAATCGTCGGAGTCGGATGGCAGTACGTCACCCCCCGATGCTGCAAGAGACATCTCATCATCACGCATCATGTCTGAATACGTGATTGAGGAATAAGACGGCGGACCGTCTCCTGGGGAACAGTCAGACGAGCGAGACGAGGTGCGAACAGTCCGTGAGCCAGTGGCTGGCGGATTATCGCTCACAGTAATCCTCATATCACCCTCACTGCTTGCCGTAGCGGACGGCAGAGCCGTAGTCCTGCCGCCACGGAACGGGGAGCAAACGAGGTGGTGGCTGAGTCCCGTAGGAACACAGCCACCCGTGACGCAACGTCTGAATCTTCACCGCCCGCAGTGCGGGCAGGACGTATCCACAACGTCTGCCCCAGCGTACTGGAAGCAGGCATTGTGTCCGTCCCCCTCCTCGATAAGTGTGTTGCACCCGATTGAGGAATAAGACGGCGGACCGTCTCCTGGGGAATGGTCAGACGAGCAACGAGGTGTGAACGGTCCGTGAGCCCGTGGCTGGCGGATTATCGCTCACAGTAATCCTCATATCACCCTAGCTGCTTGCCGTAACGGACAGCAGGGCAGTAGTCCTGCCGCCACGGAATGGGGAGAAAACGACGTGGTGGCTGAGTCCCGTGGGAACACAGCCACCTGTGACGCAATGTCTGAATCATCAGCCGCAGTGCGGGCAGGACGTATCCACAACGTCTGCCCCAGCGAACTGGAAGCAGGCATTGTGTCCGTCCCCTCCTCGATGAGTGTGTTGCACCCATGAGAACAGCGGGACAAGCCACGCTGGAGAAATTTGCTCTTTTAGAAAAGGAAATTTGCTCGAACACCTCCGGAACTGCCAAGACGCCCAGGGGAGAGTCACTGCAGGAAGGGACCATCCGCTGTCTACGTCGTAGATTCCAGCAGAAAGAATGATCACCAAGATCGTAGAGAAGCTCATCAGATGCGTAGGCTCTGAAGAACAAAAAGTGAATGAATGAGCACGCCGGCTTCCCTCTTATACCCGGACATCCGGGGAGGAGCCCGGCATGCAAATTTCATTCGCCAATTTTCATTGGCCTTTTCTAAATACTCAGAAGATGATAGGTTCTCAAGACAAACCCCATTCTGTCGGTTCGACACAACGTCGAGAGGGCATGAAAGGGAACCAGCATGTCCACTCTGCTTGGTTTCAGACATGTGCGTTGACATGTAACTACATTGCCTGATGTACTGAACAGTCTTTCAGAGGGTGTGCTGGTGGCAGGCACACAAACATAGTTTTATGCCAGCTTGCTTAAGTGCGGAAAATTGACCTTATGAATTCTCCACCACATCAACGGGTCCTCTTCACTATGGAGTTTGGGCATCAGAATGTAGCTAGTCAGGGGATTCAGAGGGAGATGTGGATGTGACTGAGGTCTGTAAGAGGCTTCCTAAAGACATCTTCAGCCTCTTTGCACTTGTGGCTGTGGTACTTTGGCTTGGCTGAGTCCCCGACTCAGCACCTGCTGATGATGAGATGTCAACAGCAGGTCATTCCTCCTTGAAAACAAAGTAAAATAATTAATAATAATGTATGGAGGCACTCATGTGCTAAATCATTCTTGCCATTTAGTTAAATATACATCTGTTGATGCACTTAGACACATCATCAGTGATGGAACCTGAGGTCATTGGGTGTTTCGGGTCTTTCAACATCATACACCCTCACCCAGGCGACCCAGCCGAGATTGATCAAGTCCCGACTTGTGTCTAAGTAGCGTGTACCCACGGATCACCCCTCTTGATCCACAGCCATCTAGAGGCCTTCTCAGCTGCCTCTGTTGTATTCTTGATGGCCTTCCTCTGGCGTGCCCCTGTGATACCAAGCAGACTGTATGCTTTCCTCTACAGCCCACCTCGATTGGCACACACTGGGCGCGCCACCCCCGTGTGCGCATCCCCACCATCTGGCTAGCGCGCAGTTACTCCACACCAGCTCTCACCTCCTCTTGGACCAGTCGGCGTCTGTCTTTGCCCCGGGCCTTATCGTAGCGCGTGGTTGGAACGCTACCAAGCCCTGCTCGACCAGATGCCACTGGGCCGACCAACACACTGTGACGCAAGCGTGACTCAGCCTGCTCGACTGCTTCCTCCGCCCTCCACTTCCTCCCAGTCCTGACTACGATGCCAGCTCGGGAGACATTCGGGTCACTGGATTCCCTGTACTGCAGCACCTCTCTTGCACGAGTAACCATGAACTCCTCAGTCAGGCTGCTCATGGGAAGCTTCAGTTTGTTGTTCCCGTACAGAGCGATACTACTCAGGCTTCGTGGCAGACCCAGCCATCTGCGGAGGTAACGGCTGATCCTCCTTTCAAAGCCCTCTACTGTTGTTATTGGGAACTCGTACACAAGCAGGGGCCAGAGGATCCTAGGGAGAACACCATGCTGGTAGATCCAGGCCTTGAATTTCCCAGGCAGACCCGATTTGTCCAATGCTGTCAGCCACGCCTCCAACTCCCGATTTGTGGCCTTAATGGAGGCAGCGTACTTCAGGGTGCAATCAAAGGTTTTGCCAAGGCTCTTGATGGGTTTCTCGGTGACCGATGGAATCTGGGTGCCACCCAGCGAGAAACGGAACTTGTCAGTCACTTTCCCTCTCTTGAGGACCAAGGACCTAGATTTTGCAGGCTTGAAACACATCCGAGCCCAGGTGATGATCTTCTCCAAGCCCTGGAGAATCCATCGACACCCTGGCACTGACGTCGTTGTAACAGTCAAGTCATCCATAAAGGCTCTGATGGGGGGCTGGCGAACTCCAGACATGGTGAGCGGACCTCTACACTCGACTTCAGCAGACTTGACCAGCATGTTCATGGACAAGGCAAAGAGGATCACTGAAATCGTACATCCAGTGATGATCCCTTTCTCCAGCCTATGCCACTCCGATGTTACTGTCCCAGGGGTGACTCTCAGCTTGAAACTCTTGTAGTAGTCCAAGATGAGGTCCTTGATTTTACTTGGGACATGGTGCCGATCCAGTGCTGTTTCCACCAGCTTATGGGGAATGGATCCATATGCATTAGTGAGGTCGAGCCACAGCACTGCTAGGTCTCCTTTCCCTTCTCTTGCCTCTCTGATCAACTGAGTGACCACACCAGTATGCTCGAGGCATCCTGGAACCTTTGGGATTCCACCCTTCTGTACAGCGGTATCGATGTACTCATTCTTCAGGAGGAACTCCGTCAACCTACGGGATAGGATGGCGAAGAATATCTTCCCCTCAACGCTAAGCAGCGAGATGGTTCGGAACTGCTCGATGTTCTTAGCATTCTCCTCCTTGGGAATCCAGACACCTTCTGCAAATCTCCATTGTTGGGCTACCCTTCCCCTCCTCCAGATAACCCTCAGGATCTTCCAAAGCCGGAGAAGGAGTCTGGGACACCTCTTGTACACTTTGTATGGCACTCCGCTTGGTCCAGGAGCAGAACTTGCTCTGGCTGCCTTGACGACCTCCTGAACCTCCTTCCAACTGGGCTCCTTGCTGTTGAAGTCCGTGGTGGGTTCTGGGGGTTCTACAAAAGGTCTATAGGGACCTAGATCTTCCTCCCAAGCCACATCACTATAGGTATTGTGGAGATTGTGGTCGATCTTCTCTTTGGGACAAACGAGGTGGCCGCTTCGTTTCTGCCCAAGCAACTGCTTGGTGACTCCAAAGGGGTTTGCAATGAAGGCTGACTGTCTCTTAGCCCTCTCTTTCCCCCGCCGTCTGTGCCATTCTGCCCTTCGAAGAGTGGCGAGCTTCTTCCTGAGGATGCCGCGTAGTTCTGATAGTGCATCCCTTTCCTCGTCTCGTGCTTCCTTGTACTGCTGCTTCAGGACCAGCAGCTCCTGCCTTATCTGGCTGATCTTCTCTGCCCTACGGTTGTTTATGTAAGGGGTCTTGGTACCCACCTTCTCCACCATACCAAACCTCTCTGCAGCAAGGCTGATAATGATGGTTGCCATGGTTTTGAGCTTCCTGTCTGCGTCGCCCTTGGCTGCTGCTTCTAGGATGTTGTCCACATCATCATCAAACTGGAGCCACTGTTTGTCCTTACTGCCAGGAGGCCACTTGACCCGACGTTGTTCTGTTACTTCGCCTGGATCTGGGGCTACTGGTTCATGGAGGTTCCGGTCACTGTGGGGTGACTCCGGGCCTGGCTCCTCCTGCGTCTCACCAGGGGAGATCCCTGCGCGATGTACCAGTTGCTCCTTTCGCAAGCATTTTATCCTGGCCTGGTGGATCTTCAGGCCAAGTGGGTTCTTGCACACATTGCCGCAGACACACTCTGCACTCGTCGTCATTAGTCCGTTTGCATTGGTTGTTAACTGTAAGTCTGTCCTGTCGGGGTGCTCATTCTCCCCCCCTCTCGGGCACCCCTGGGGGTATATTTCTTTAGGCTTTTCCGTAACTTGTTTATAGTATTACCTTCTGAATTGCTTTCATTTCTGATATTATGCTTAAACTAATTTCTGGCAGTTTTTCCTGAGAAATGTAGTCTTTTTTTAGCCTTGGATACATAAACGTGGCAATGTTCAGCAGACTTTGTGTTATGGGATTCTCATATTTTGCCTCCATGTAGGCCAGCACTTTGGTTTTAATCGAGTGTGTCAGTTCTGTCTTCCTCATCAGCAGCAACAATTTTGTCTTCAGTAAATTAAGAACGGGCAGTAGACAGGAAATGCTCACCTAGTCCTCCCCAGACAGAGTGTCCGTAAACTCATAAAGTGGCTTCAACGCCTTGTTTACTGACTCAAGGACCTCAATGTCCAGCCAGGATGGAACCAGATGTCGTGTACTCCGATTTTCAGAGAGAATTTGTGAAAGAGCCCTCTGCTGTTCCAGTATCCTTTCGAACATTTGCTGCTTAGTGCCCCAACGTGTGGGGCACTCTGTGATCAGACCATGTTCTGGCAGGTTAAGTTCTCTCTGTGCTTTCTTCAGTGCTTCTTTTTTTTCAAGCTATGGGAAAAATGTCCCACCAGCTTTTTGCACATTCCTAGAGCACAACTGATGCGTGTATCACATTTGACAGCATTTTCTGGATACATAAAAAATAAAATTTTAAATGTTTTAATTAAATTAAAATTGCATTATAGACGCTATATATAATTTAATATAAATTAATTTTAATAAAACTGTTAAGTCATCTATAATTTAACTTATCTACAATGATTTATTAATTTAAATAATACCAATACTAGGAAAAGTGTGACAGAAAATATTATATGCTAAAATAACACTTACCAATAGCAAGATGGAGTCTGTGCCCGAAGCACTGAAGTCGGGGCCAATCATTTATCTCCGCAGCTTTGATCATATTGGTTGCGTTGTCCGTGGTAAAACAAACTACTAGACCGTGCCTCACTCAAATTCCAGCCAGACATAGCCTCTCGCAGTCCCACAGCTATGTTTTCCCCGCTGTGCTCACTGGGAAAACACGCCGTCTGTAAGCACTGACTTCTCATTTTAAAGTCTTGGTCAATAAAACGAACCGTTAAACTGACGTATGGCTCTGTTGTCCTGCTGGACCAGATGTCCGTCGTACACTTCGACATCTTTCAGTTCCAACATGACACAGTCGCAACTGTGCTCACACATTTGGGGGATAGCAGTGTGGGAAAAATAGGTCCGAGATGGAATGTGGACTGTGACGATCGGGAACCATATCTTTTGCCAGATAGCGTATTATGGCTCGGTTATCTCTCTATGACGACAGGAGCTTGCAGGATATGGTGTAAGGCATTCGAAGCTTGATGCTATGTATTGTTGCTTAGGTTCGGGGACGAGGGTTGATTCACCTGTGTTCAGTGGTGGACAGTAACGAAGTAAATTTGCCTGAGTACTGTACTTAAGTACACTTTTTGAGTATCTGTACTTTACTTGAGTATTATTTTTTCTGAGTACTTGTACTTTAACTTCACTACATTTGAAAGACAAATATCATACTTTTTACTCCACTACATTTATAAAAAGGTCCAAAAGTAGAAAATGGTTTCTATGCAGCGGGTTTTCCTGTGTGCGCAATTTATCTGGCTTGCGATCTTCCAGGACCTTTTACTGTTGCCAAGTATTTCAGTTTTTCTAAGCTCGCGTTTTTCCGGCAAGCTTTGAATGGCCATTTGGCAGATTTTTTTAACGCAAATCTGGCAACTCTGGGATCTTCCCCGCTAAACTAATGTAAACGTAGGCGCTGCTACATCGTTGATAGCGCTCTAAAAAGGCAAATAGAACAATAAAAGACGAAAAAGGCACATGTTAAAGTGTGGTGTAATCATCTGTGGGTTACGATCAGTCAAAGATCGTAGAAACATTGTCATGAACATGATCGGCATAACGGCTAAACGGTAAATAAGCATCACATACACCTTGAGCTGCGCGTGCGTGTTAACTTCTGATCTGCTGCTATATCATTTAAAGCGATTTGGAAAATGAATGATGTTTTTACTGAAGTAACTATAGTTGAAGTATTCCTGTTGAAATAAAAACAATAGAACCCTGCCCAAAACACAACATAAAATGTAATGGATTTAATGGTTATAATGGAAATTGTACTATGGATACTTGTTGTCTACTTGTATGTGATGGATTTTATTGGTGGGATGGTAAATCCTATTGGAATAAAACCCAAAACACACTACAAAGAGGAATTTAATTTAAAAAAAAAATTTCAGCAGGGATGGTATTTGCAGTAAAACCACAGTATCCACAAATTTACCATTTTCTAAATATAGGAACCATACTCCAATTAATAATCTTTAGTAAAACCACACCAACTAAAAATACCATAGTTTCATTATACTAGCTATAGTTTATGTTTGTAGTTAAATTATGGTAATACAAATGGTAATAAATCCAACAAACACATGGCTTTCTACACTTTACTATTTACAAGAACCTTACTACTTACTGGCAAATTGCTGCTAAAACTGGTAAAGGGAATATACAAAATAAAAGAACACTGCTCATAAATACATATAGGACTAGGGGGCTAATGAGGATAATTAGGCTAAATGATCATACAGGATTATATCTAAACTAAACATATATGCGCTAAACATATAAAACTCTTAAAGGAGTTGCTCACTGCAAAATTTGCCTCCATTGACTTTCCATAGTAGGAATAAAAACTACTATGGAAAGTCAATGGGGGCAAATTTTGAAGTGAACTACTCCTTTATACCACTGATACTGTGAGCTACTCTGTGTATTCAGTAGGTTGCTTCAGAGGCATAAGGTATACGACAATAAAACAATGCACAACTGACATAAAGGAAATTTACTTTTAATACTTGAGTACTTTTAAAAGCACGTACTTCTGTACTTTTACTTAAGTAAGAATCTGTCTTTACAACTTTTACTTGTAGTGGAGTAATATTTGACCAGTAGTATCTGTACTTTCACTCAAGTAAGGAAGTTGTGTACTTCGTCCACCTCTGCCTGTGTTTGAAGATTTTTCTGCCGAGCACAGCCGATACAAATTGTTGTGTTTCGTTCTGAGGTTACTGTAAAGATTTGTTGTGTTTCCCCTTTGTGTCGCCACACGAGATTGACATGTTTTACATATAACTTCAATCTGCATGTGATCATCTCTTTTCAAACCAAAATACTGCCATATCTTTGAGGTGCTTCTTCGTTTTGGCACCAAATCGTCGGCAGCAGCTGCGGATGTCTCGGGAAGGCTCATCTTTGCTTGCTATGAAAGCTTCTCGACGCAGATTGTTTATTGACTTGCGTCAGAGCACGCGCACATATCCCAACTAACATCCGCGTGCCAGATAGATACTATACTATCCGCATCAACCTAAAACTTTGACCATGCATAACATTTATCGCAAACCTTTGCGATATGCATATTGTGATATGCACGTGTGCGATATTTCGATAAGTTCGATATATATCCCTAAGCTACAAAAAGTAAAATAACAGATTTATGTGAAACAAATCATAGAATTAAAGATAATTTAAAATAGTAAAATAATCTTTCACTACATGTAAACTCGTCCGTTATTTTTCTGACTCGTGATGCGGCGCAGTTGGGTGGTTTTCAATCTCCACTTCTAACAAAGTCATGTAAATGTTCCCTTATTCCCTAACAGTTACGCCTTTCATAGTGCCCTTTGAACTGAACATGTTTTCTCACTTTGGATTGGAATATCACTGAAATGACACGCGTCCCAACCATGGTGCATCAGTTTTGGAGTCCCCTGGAAACACTTCCATTGTTGTTTGTGGTACTTGCAGCATGTTTCTGTATTTGTGTTGCTAGAATTTTCAGCGCGTTTCTGCATTTGTTTGTGTTGCGAGAATTTGCAGCGTGTTTCTGTATTTGTTTGTGTTGCGAGAATTTGCAGGGCATGTATCGCCAAACTAATGAAGATGCTTTCTGAATGTGATTGTGTTTTTTCTGTTTGCATGTGTTTTCTTCCATTGCAGCGCGGTGACACCTAGCGGCCACCGTACTTGATAGTCTTGAGATTTAATTTTGCACTGCACAGATTCAAGGCACCCTGTGCCAGATGCAGCAAAGCAGCCCCAAAACATAACCGAGACTCCTCCATGTTTCACTGTAGGTATGGTTTTCACTTTGAAAGCTTGATTTTTTTCGTCTGTCAACATAAAGCTGATGTGGCTTGCCAAAAAGCTCCAGTTTTGACTCATCTGTCCAAAAGACATTCTCCCAGAAGGATTGTGGCTTGTCATTATGAATCTTAGCAAATACCAATCTGGCTTTTTTATGTTTTTCTTTCAAAAGTGGAGTCCTCCTGGATCTTCTTCTTGCTCAAAAAGCGATGGATGGTGTGATCAGAAACTGACGTACCTTCACATCGGAGTTCAGCTTCTATCTCTTTGGCAGTTATTCTTAGATCTTTTTCTACCATTCGCACTATCCTTCTGTTCAATCTGGGGTCGATTTTCCTCTTGCAGCCACACCCAGGGAGGTTGGCTACAATTCCATGGACCTTAAACTTCTTAATAATATTTGCAACTGTTGTCGCAGGAACATTGAACTGCTTGAAAATGGTCTTGTAGCCTTTACCATGCTTGTCTATTATTTTCTTTCTGAGCTCCTCAGACAACTCTATCCTTTGCTTTCTCGGGTCCACGTACAGTGTGGTGCACACAATGATACTAAACAGCACAGTGAGTACTTTTCTCCGTTTAAATAAGATGAATGACTGATCACAAGATTGGATACATGTGATACTAATTAAAGAAACTAAATAGTTTAAAATATCACTATAATCCAATTATGTATTATCTTTTCTAAGGGGTACCAACAAATGTGTCCAGGCCATTTTAGAATATCTTTGAAGAATAAGCAATAATTTATGTCTTTCCACAGCTTCTTTGCTTTATTCTATGACATACCAAAGGCATGCAAGTATACATGATACAATAGCCTTTAATTTCATCACTCTTCAGGAGGAATGAAGCATTATTTCAATGAGTTGTAAGGGTACCAACAAATTTGAGTACGCCTGTATATATACGTACATATATATATATATATATATATATATATATATAGGTGCCATACTGGGTAACTGCTCGTGTTATGTCCTATAAGTGAATGGAATAGCTCCAGCATATATCAGCTCTGCACCTGTCTTCTTGCTTTCTCTGTCAGGATTTGCACACGAGGGACGGACCCAATCGCAGACAGCGGATAAAGGGGTAACACACAACTTTAATAAGGCAAAATAAAAACCCACAAGGGGGTAAAACAAGACGTGTAACCAGGAACATAAACTAACTACATATGACTCAACTACAGGTAATACTAGGCAAAAAAACAACTAACTAGACTCAGGAACAAAACTCACATGAGAGAACATGAAACAAAGGAATCGTAATGAATCAGCACAAGACAGAAGACACAGGGGCTTACAGACTTGACATGGTTGAGAGTTTGTCTAATATAAGTTTTAGAACATTTCTCACATTTAAACTCATTTGGCCCAAGAAAAATGCGATAAAAAACGCGAACATGATCTATTCCATTGCTGACGTCTCCTGTTACTCGACAGCGCGATTTGGGAAGTGTCTGTTTTGCCTGCGCTGTTTTCACTCCTCTCCTTACTACAGGCGCATACTCTCGTCTTCTTTTCAGGCGAGGCAAGGTGCATCTCAAACAATCCTAATGTGCATTTGTAGAACCACATTTTATGCTAAATACATATGAATTCTCAAGAGATCACGTCGGATTAACAAATGCTATAGAAGTGGTTTGGATTAATGCACAGGCTTCCCTAGGCTGCCACCTGTTTAGGGGCCTCTGATTGGCTAGATTTTTTATTTTGAATACGCCCTTTTCAGAGCAGAGTGTACAACACTTAGTCTTACTGTATGCTCGCTTACAGAGCCTTCTGCTGCTTGCAAACAGACTATTTATCAGGACTATTTTTAAATCTGGAAACATCGTAGTACCATTCATTTGCAGCTTTGATTCCACTCGCAACACGCAAAACAATGCAGGCTCACTCTTGCTCAAATCCAAGGTAAATTACCCAGATCATCTCGTACATCATCTGTAAGATCTCTGCTAAAGATCTGGAGATCTGGAAAATATCTGCGGTGTAAAAACATCTGCTAAACATCTTAGAAAGAGCTATTGTACATACATTCTAAATCATATTTTACAGACATCTTCTAGAGGTCTATATGACATCTGACAGCAGACTTCTCAGAGATGTAGGCAGGGACTTTTTTTAGAGGTGGCCAGGTAAGACCCAGTGATTTTATTAGGGTAACCAAAACATCCTTACAGACAGAAATTCTTTAACTTCTACTATAATTTACATCAATTCTTCATTACACATAGTTTGCTGGTCAAAAACATACACAAAGAACGTAAAGTAAACAATTTATTTGCAATGCTTTCATGTGCTTACATTATTTTAAAATAATTTACTAGCTATCATTTGCAGTAAGTTAGCATTTTTTATAGAAAATAAACATAGCAGTACCCCACCTTAAACTTTTGCGAAAATGTAATTAATTAATGAAATCCAGTTAAACAAGACTCATTTTACTGACCTGATCCTTCTGCTCGTGATGAACTTCCATGGTACACAGACAGTACCTGTCACGAAGCGGTTAGCAGCTGTTCAGCTATAGCGCTCAGACTGTTCGCGTCAGTGCGTCCACGTATGACATCATATTAACGCAAGAGTAATGTTCTCGCGTTACTTTCAGTGCATACGCTAAATGATCTGCGCAGCACTCCGTAAACTCCGACACACATCTTAAAACTACTTCGCACAACAGAGGTGGCCAGATAGGTGGCCATCCATCATTCAGGGCTAGCCGTGGCCACCCATGGCCACCATGTAGCTACGCCCCTGGATGTAGGGCAGATGAGCAAACAGATGAAAATGCAGACATCATATAAATGTCTGCCAGCTATAAGGGTACCAACGCTATCATCTCCTACACGTGTTTTATTGAAGTAAATACATTGTAATCGGCTAAAGCGCATGCGCAGGGTTCGGTACCCTTTCGAGCACCTGAGTTCGCGCGACAGCTTTTACATTAGAATCAGAATCAGAATCAGAAGAGCTTTATTGCCAAGTGTGCTTGCACACACAAGGAATTTTCTTTGGTGTTGGAAGCTTCTAGTACAGACATTCAACACAATGACAATACAATATAATACGATTTACAGTCTAAAACATTCTAAATTGTGCATATATAAAATAAAGACTATTTTACAGAAAATGGGGGATAATAACATATAAGAGACATTGTACAGGGTAGTATATAGTAGAATAAACATATTGTATGTACACTTGTGCAAATGGATAATTTAGTAAGTAGAGGTAGTGTTATATGCATGTATACATAAGATGTAGATATAATAAGGCACTATAGTGCACACTATAGGAGTAGTGGAAGTGGAATATTGCTCTTAAGGAGCAGTTATCTGTTTAGGAGGGAGATTGCCTGGGGGAAGAAGCTGCTTCTGTGTCTGGAAGTCCTGGTGTTTGGTGCTCTAAAGCGCCGGCCAGAGGGCAGCAGATCAAAGAGTTTGTGTGCTGGGTGTGTGGAGTCAATGATGATTTTTCTTGCCCTGTTTTTCACTCTGGAATCGTACAGGTCCTGAAGTGTGGGCAGAGGAGCACCAATAATTTTCTCAGCACTACGAACTGTCCGTTGTAGTCTTCGTAGGTCTGATTTGGTGGCCGAGCCATACCAAACAGTAATTGAAGTGCACAGAACAGATTCGATGACCACTGAGTAGAACTGGGTCAGTAGCTCCTGTGGTAGGTTGAACTTCCTCAATTGACGGAGGAAGTATAACCTCTGCTGGGCCTTCTTTACAATGGAGTCTATGTGGGACTCCCACTTCAGGTCCTGAGAGATGGTGGAGCCCAGGAACCTGAATGACTCCACAGTATCCACAGTGCTGTCCAGGATGGTGAGGGGAGGAAGTGATGGAGGGTTCCTTCTGAAATCCACTATCATCTCCACTGTCTTGAATGCATTCAGCTCTAGGTTGTTTTGACTACACCAGGCAGCCAGCTGAGCAACCTCCTTTCTGTAGGCAGATTCATCACCGTCTTGAATAAGGCCAATGACTGTGGTGTCATCTGCAAACTTCAGGAGTTTGACAGAAGGGTCTGTAGAGGTGCATTCGTTTGTGTAGAGTGAATATAGCAGTGGAGAAAGAACACATCCTTGAGGAGCTCCGGTGCTGATGGTACATGTGCTGGATTTAAATTTTCCCAACCTCACTAGCTGCTGCCTGTTCGACAGGAAGTTAATAATCCACTGACAGGTAGAGGTTGGCACAGAGAGCTGGGTAAGCTTGGGCAGGAGGAGGTCTGGGATTATGGTGTTGAAGGCCGAGCTGAAGTCTACAAACAGGATCCTGACGTAAGTCCCTGGTCTGTCTAGGTGTTGTAGGATGTAATGCAGTCCCATGTTTACTGCATCGTCCACAGACCTGTTTGCTCGGTAAGCAAACTGGAGGGGATCAAGAAGTGGTCTGGTGATGTCCTTCAGGTGGGCCAGTACAAGTCTCTCAAATGACTTCATGACCACAGATGTTAAAGCAACAGGCCTGTAGTCATTAAGTCCAGATATTTTGGGTTTCTTCTGTACAGGGATGATGGTGGAGCGTTTGAAGCATGAAGGGACTTCACACTGCTCCAAAGATCTGTTAAAAATATTAGTGAAGATGGGCGACAGCTGCTCCGCACAGACTTTCAGGCAGGAGGGTGAGACATTGTCTGGGCCTGGTGCTTTTCTGATCTTTTGTTTGCGGAAAAGCTGGCAAACATCCTCTTCGCAGATCTTAAGTGCAGGTTGAATGTCAAGAGGAGGTGTTAATGGTATAGCAGAGATAGGGTCAGGGCGGGTGTGAAGGGTGAGACTCTGCATTTCAAAACGACAATAGAAGTCGTTCAGGTCGTCAGCCAGTCGTTGATTACCCATAGACTGAGGGGATGATGGCTTGTAGTTGGTAATGTCTTTCAGGCCTTTCCACACTGATGCAGGGTCGTTGGCTGAAAACTGGTTCTTCAGCTTTTCAGAGTAGCTTCTCTTAGCTGCTCTTATCTCCTTTGTCAGTGTGTTTTTGGCCTGATTATACAAGACTTTGTCCCCACTTCTGTAAGCATCTTCTTTGGCCTGACGAAGCTGTCTCAGTTTCATTGTAAACCATGGTTTGTCATTGTTGTATGTTAAGCGAGTCCTGGTGGGAATACACATGTCCTCACAGAAGCTGATGTAGGATGTCACTGTGTCAGTTAACTCATCCAGATCAGTGGCTGCAGCTTCAAAGACACTCCAATCCGTGCAGTCGAAACAGGCTTGTAAGGCCCGCTCTGTTTCGCTGCTCCATCTCTTTGCTGTTCTTGCTACAGGCTTGGCAGATTTAAGCTTCTGTCTGTAGGTCGGAAGAAGATGAACCAGGCAATGATCAGAGAGACCCAGAGCTGCTCTGGGAACAGAGTGGTATGCATCCCGTATTGTGGTGTAACAGTGATCCAGAATGTTGCTGTCTCTGGTGGGGCATGTGATATGCTGCCTGTATTTTGGCAACTCACGGGAGAGGTTTGCTCTGTTAAAGTCCCCAATAATAATAATAAGAGAATCCGGGTGTTGCTGCTCCGTGTCAGTGATGTAATCCGCCAGCGATTTATAGCGATTTTTCATTAGCGTTCCGAACTAAACTGCAGGCGTGAAAGGCATCTGACAGTAGGGTTGGGAATCGAAATTCGATTCCAATTCTGGAATCGGATCCATAAAACAGGAATTGGATCCTTTAAAAAAAAATATTCCACTTAATTTTCACGTCATCTGTCAAGACCTGAGTCATCAGACCTGACATGGTCATCTGCGAGCACCTTCCGCTCTAATACTAAAAGTCAGTTCACACGATTGACCGTGGAAGGTGCTCTAAAGTGTGGCTGCATTTTGCGAAATCACAAAAAGACAAAGCTAAGTGTAATTATTGTGACACACCATTATGTTGCAAGACGGGTGTCACCAGCAATATGGCAAAGCATCTGCGGTTGGTTCATCGTATCGAATTACAAGAATAGACCCTGTTTGATGCGTTGCTCATCCCGAGTGGCCACACTGCCGACTCCGAGTGTTCTTCATTAGCCGCCGATGACACTAGTGCGGGGAGCCATGCGCACATCAATGTTACGTAATTTTTTTGCATTATAAAATCATCCTACCTGTTTATTTTATACTGCCACGGGAATCTGATAGTGTATTTCCGTTGTTAAATCATTCTACATATTTATTTAATACTGGTAGTACAATTTGATTGGGTATTGCGCTGTAATGCGCTACATGTTTATTTTATGCTGGTAGGAAAATCTGACAGGGTATTTACGCTGTAAACTTATTTTATGTGTTTATTTTAAGCTGGTCTGACAGGGTATTTTGCATTGTAAAATCATCCTACCTGTTTATTTTGTCGATGTGGTTTAGATTATATTAAGTTTTGCCCTGCGGTAGGAAAATCTGACGGGGTAGGACAATTCGACAGAACACCGGCACATGATGCTACACGTGAGACCCCCTTCTCCCTCGCTTCAAAAGGAAGGCTCACACAGGACACTTTTTGTGTGTTCAGCTGTAACTAGGAGCACAAAATAAATATTTTTGAACTTTTATTGCTTTTTCACCGCTTTGGAATCGAAACTAAGAATCTGAATCGATAAGCAGAATCGAATTTGGAATCGGAATAGATAAATTTGAAACGATGCCCAACCCTACCTGAAAGCCACCTAAGGCCTCAACCAAAGAGCAGCCTAGGGGCCCCTGACCACCTTAACCCGCCCTATCATGTCCACAAATAGAACCTTTTCGTTAAGTTAGCATATAGCCTGCTCTTTTCCGAACTTATCATGCATACATTTAAGATATTGCAGCTTTGCCTTTGTGGATGGTTGGCTTTGAGACAGAATACATTGGCCACACTGCTAATGTAAGAATTTGTATTAACATAAAGTGCTTGTAACTTGTTGTTCATTAAAAAAAACAAAAACTTTCTGTATATCAAAGAAATTATATCATTTTTGAAATAATGTAATTTAAAATAGAAAATAAGGCATGTAAAGAATGAGGCAATGAATAGAAAAAGGCAGTGTGAATGATTTTGCTTGCAAATGCAGGTGTGTATTACTGAAGTAAATATGTGACACTCTGTGAACAAATAGTGTTCAATAATGATAAATTATAACACTCCGCTCAAATGACACTATTCAGACACTATTGACCTGTGTACAACTATTCATTAACAGGTGCAGTATTAAGTAAGCTGTCACCAGCCCGTCTAAATGATAATGTCAACAACAACACATGGTACAACCTACGCAGGGTGAGGAGCAGGATGAGAAAAGGAAAGTAAAAGCGTTCTGTCCAGACATTATGCCCACTGGGAGTAATTGCAAGTGAAGTTTCACTGGTGTCTCTCTACAAAAATCGGCCCTCTTGGCCCCCAGCCTTTAGTATAGCCGTGCAGCCATTTTGGACGTTTCTGCATGGAGGAGTTTGAGCAGCTGCTTTCAGCAGAAAAATAAATAAACAATTGCACAAACATATAAAGAAAAAAACTCCCTAACAAATGCTGCGATAAGAAGTTTTTTGTTGCCATCTGCAAAAATCAGACATGGATTTTGCCGGACTAGCATTAATGTGTTGTAAAGAGACCAAAACTAGTGTGTTGTGCAAATGCAAGTAAGAAAAATCGAAGTTGCAGCTGTGAATAAAAGTAGACGTCTTAGATTATTTTTTTCCAAAACACAAGAATTGTTAGACATGCAACTATTCGGCAGATATTATGCAAATAGTGGCGAGATAAGCAGGGTGATGGCTAAAGTGCAAACCCTTCTGTACCATCAAAGTTGCCTTGTGTGCAAACAAGTGCCACTAATAGTGTGTGTCAGAAATGTGAGCATAGATAAACAATTTAAAATAATCACTGCAACGCTATGTAAAACACTTAGAATTTTCCTGTTTTATTTCATGGTGACTTTAATTGTTCAAAAAGTTTGTCACTTGCTGTTTTTTTTCTTTGACAATTCAGGTGTGGGTACTGTTTATTATATTCAAAAGAGTAAATAGATTTTTCCCCCATTTTTTTTTATGTTGTCTGACTTTACATATGTTCTCTTTGTCTTTTTGTAGAGGTGCTGTATGTTCACATAAGCTAATTTTAGTCTTCATTCCATCACGGCAGGTTCAATTTACATGCACAAATAAGAAAAAAATAAATATTCTGAAGGTGACCTGCTGGATTTCATTTCTGAAGTTTGATCTGTCAATGTAAAAGTGTCCCAAACGGTCAGCCCCGATACCAAACACCTTTCAGGGGGTGATCAGCGGACGTGAGTGCCCGTCCTGTTTATCTCTCTAACCTCACGTGCCTCCGTCTGTGACCTCCACATCAGGACAATAAAAACTGACTAAATTCCCAACTAAATCCAATGGTGCACAGTAATATGACCAGTGTTAAAAAGTCAAATTAACACTCTCAAAATGTGGATTATATATACACTGTGAGAGTTAATTTGACCTTTTTTAACATTGGCAATTTTGCTGTGTGATAATATTCACAATTTTAAAGATTTTTATTACTTCAGCACTTCAGTATGGTGCTGATGTACAGTATATTTGATTATTTTGTTTAGTTTCTCGTGTTTTTTTGGAACTGCTCTCTCTGTCCCACTGAGTGTGAAATATCACACAAGAGCAAACACGCAGTCAGAGAGCATGTGCTTGCATGTCCTAAATACAAGGCTGGAATTGACAAATTACCACAACACGTATCTGAGGGCTGCTCACATCTAATTGGGGTGAACTTCAAGCAAAGAAAATAGCTAATTAATATGAACTTTACACGCATGTTTGTTTTGGTGTCAAATTATGAGGTCAAAATCTTCCTATGGCCTATTCCTTAAACAAGACCCCTGTACAGCAAGAGCAAAGAAGCTCAGCCTGAAGTGAAAGAGAAGCTCTAAATGTCTAAAGCAAATATCAAATAGTAATCTAAAATAAAAATAATAACATCTTTCTTTTGAATATTTGGATAAACACATACAATGTTGTAGTGCAGTGGTTACCAAACATTTTACAATGGCGTACCCCCCCAGGGATTTAACATCATTCTGCGTACCCCCTTTCTTACAGTAACAATTGTGGTCTCAAACATTTTTTTATTTGCATTTTAAATACATGTAATTTTCTTTTATCAAACAATAAATGATATATGACTCATATATAAATAAATGACTCACTGCTTAATGAGATGGATGTGCTTGAAATGACTTGCATAACTCTGTGATGTTTGGTTGTATCGGAGAAAGTCTGAGTCTCAAATCATTCTCTATGCAGAGTCTGTGTCGATATTTGTTCTTTATGTGGGCAATTGCTGAAAACCCACTCTCGCAAAGATACGTTGTGGAGAAGGGCAGTAATGCTTTCAAAGCGCGAGTGGCTAAGGCAGGATACTCTGCATGCAAAGCTATCCAGAAGTCTGTCAGTAATTTTTGTGCGAAGTCACATGCGGTACGTAAAGACGTGTGTTTACGCATGAGTGGACGCATATTTTTTGATTGGATGTCATGAATTTGACCTTTTATGGCACTACGTGACTACTTTTTTGCTGTGTGTACACTAGAGGGAGCACGTCTTTATATTCAGCTTGTGAGAAAAACATGCCTTGATTGTCAGGTGCGTTATAATTAAGTAAACAGTAGATTTCAGGATTTTGTTGACGTACCCCCTCCGTCACCTGGCGTACCCCCGGGGGTACGCGTACCCCAGTTTGGGAATCACTGTTGTAGTGCACTACTGCAAGCAGTGCCTGCCATGTGTGTGCCTGTTTTTCATGCATGTTCTGTTTTTGAAAAAGCTATACTGTACCTAGAGCTACTTTGTGATCTTCAATCCTTTTTGGAGCTTGACAGTCAGAATAACAAATCACATATACTGTAAAAACTAATTTGTTTACTTTACTTAATGCAATTGTGCAAACTCATTGCCTTGATTCAATTAAGTAAGCTTAACTAAACTGTATTTAAAAAAATAACGTTTAACTTACTAAAATAAGTAAAATATTTCTTACTTTTCTGACTCAATTTACTTAAATGAATTAAGCTGAAATGACTAAAATTTGCCTGTAATTTTATGTTAACTAAACTCTATTCTTTCAATTTCTTTGTTTTACATGAGCAAGAAGAGACTGATCTCATAACTGGCATTAGCACAGTTACAGTCACTGGTGACATAACACATGTTACATGTAACCTCCCACAGCCTAAGCACATGCACCACTCTTCTGAACAATGGTAACCACAAAACTGAAAAATATGTCAAACTCTTCTAAATGTCTAAGATAAGTGAACATTAAACACTAACAAGTCTTTACTGAACTTTACTGAAAAACACATCAAATATTCATATTCTTTCTCAACTCAACTCAACTTTATTTATATAGCGCTTTTACAATTTTCATTGTTACAAAGCAGCTTTCAAATGTACTCTCCTAATGCAATCTGACGCAAAGCATGCTGGGAATTGGAATCCTTCTCGACCAATTGTGTTTAATTAACATGATTAAATTGAGTAAATAGAAAAAGGAGCAATTCATATTTTTTTAGTTTTAGTCAAAACGTCAAGTTAATCAAAAATAATCATTATACTTTACTTAAAAGTAAAATTGTGTTTCAGGAACTTAAAATATTTAAGTAAGTATAACTTTTTTATGAAATTAAGTTTACATTACTTAATCTGTTTGATTATTTTGAGCAATTGGTTTTACAGTGTAACGTTGTCTAACATACAGGTTTTGAGCGATTTGAGGAATTTTCACTTTCACAGTGAAATTACTATGGGAAGGGCAGTAAGCCATTTCCTCTCATTCATTTACATGCTCTCTCCAACATGAAATGCCTGTCTACAAGAGAACACATACCGAATGTGCCAAGGCTGTTGTGCATGACAAAGACTACTGACAAAACCTAAAATGTTTTAAGAAAACCTGAAAACAGTGTTGGGTTTGTGTTTCACTATGTCTCTCTGTAGTTTAAGAAAAAGTATTACTATAATGAAGACTTCCTTAAATCCCTTAACCTCGTGATCACATATCACAGCTTGTTTCTAGATTTTTGCTTAATGAGAAATCAGGTACCTGCATTAGTTTGTGGTTTATTATCAGATTATTATAGAAAATCGGGGTGTGGGATCTTTAAGGAACCACCAGAACACCAAAGGAAGCACACAGCACCACACTCCAAATAGCCTCCCTTAGATTAAAATCTGCATAGCAATGCCATGACAACAACACAACAACACCCTAGCTTTTTTCCCTTAAAACATAAAAATCTAGTTTGCCATTACTATGTATTGTGCAAGTATGAAAGTTTCCTCTTTTATAGGAAATGGCAATGAAATTCACTCACTGAAATGTTCAGTTCGTCAGTATAAGGTCTATCAGATAAAGGGGACTAACATGTCTTAAAAATGTTTGTACTCTTAAACCAGATGTCAATAATATTTTCTTCAAAGTTGAGCTGAATGAAAATAAGCACAAGTAACCAGTGACATTACAACATGCATTCATTTTATGTTCCCTTTCTGTCTGTCTCTCGACGTTGTGTCGAACCGACAGAATGGGGTTTGTCTTGAGAACCTATCATCTTCTGAGTATTTAGAAAAGGCCAATGAAAATTGGCGAATGAAATTTGCATGCCGGGCTCCTCCCCGGATGTCCGGGTATAAGAGGGAAGCCGGCGTGCTCATTCATTCACCTTTTGTTCTTCAGAGCCTACGCATCTGGTGAGCTTCTCTACGATCTGGGTGATCTTTCTTTCTGCTGGAATCTACGACGTGGACAGCGGACGGTCCCTTCCTGCAGTGACTCTCCCCTGGGCGTCTCGGCAGTTCCGGAGGTGTTCGAGCAAATTTCCTTTCTAAAAGAGCAAATTTCTCCAGCGTGGCTTGTCCCGCTGTTCTCATGGGTGCAACACACTCATCGAGGAGGGGGACGGACACGATGCCTGCTTCCAGTATTCAGACGTTGCATCACGGGTGGCTGTGTTCCCTCAGTGGGACTGTGGGACTCAGCCACCACCTCGTTTGCTCCCCGTTCCGTGGCGGCAGGACTACGGCCCTGCTGTCCGCTACGGCAAGCAGCGAGGGTGATATGAGGATTACTGTGAGCGATAATCCGCCAGCCACTGGCTCACGGACCGTTCGCACCTTGTCTCGCTCGTCTGACAGTTCCCCAGGAGACGGTCCGCCGTCTTATTCCTCAATCACGTATTCGGACATGATGCGTAATGATGAGATGTCTCTTGCAGCATCGGGGGATGACGTACTGCAATCCGACTCCGACGATTCCACGGGCTCCCTCCCTCGGGGGGTCGAGCCCAGGAAGAAGCGGACATCGAAATGTCAGCCATGCTTTTCCGGGCCGCTGTGAGTGTTGGGTTGCAGTGCCCGCACTGCCTTTCCTGGCGCTCGCGGCTGGCTACATGGCGCCTCGGGTTTGAGCGCGGCTCCAAGCCGTGCCCGACCCCAGTGCCGTGTTTACCGGAAGTGCATGAGGAACTTAGTAAGACCTGGAACGCCCCTTCTCGGCACATTTCACGTCAAACAAAGTTCCATCACCCTCTCTTCCCTCGAGGTTGAGACAGCTGGAGGATACGTCGTTGTCCCCCAGGTGGAGTATGCCGCCGCGGTGCTCGTGCCCGTAGGCGGCGGCCACCTGGGGGGGCTCGACCTAGACTCCCATCCAAAGCATGTGGTGTCTCGGCATCTCTGGTGTCGAGAGCTTACATTGCGGCGGACCAAGCTGCCTCCTCTCTCCACGCTATGGCTCCTGCCAGGCAAGGGCGTTGAGAGAGCTCCACAAGGGTAAGACCGACCCAGCGCTTATGCAGGAACTCCGCGCCGCCACCGACCTCGCTCTACGGGCGACCAAGGTGACCACGCGGGCCCTGGGTCGGACGATGTCCACACTTGTGATCCATGAGAAACTCCTCTGGCCGATCCTTGCGCAGATGAGTAACGCCGAGAAGGTCCGCTTTCTCGACGCACCAATCTCGCAAGGGGGGCTGGTTGGGTTACTGTCGAGCCACAGCGGCCCCGCTCACCCCTGCCCGTCGGGGGGCGCGAGACCCGCACGCGGCCTCCCCCGGAGGGTTCTCGACAGTAAAGAAGCAGTCCTCCATGCCGCAACTCGGCCGCCTCGGCCGTCGAGTCCCATGCACTGTCTGCTTCCCAGCAGCCCTGGTCCTCTTTGACGCCCTCCAGCTCTGGCGCCCCCCACTCAGACGGCCCCCCCTGGAGGAGACAGCGAAGAGGAGACCATCGCCCCATCAGCAGCCGCGGAGAAGCGGCCCTCAAGGGAAGACCTCAGGGGGATCGAGGCTACCATTGGGCCCGACCCCAGCCACATCGCTGGGAAGTTGGATAGGGACGGATCCTGCCCCGTCTCTCCATCTGCTGGCCCCCTCCGGGGGGCTAGAGCCCACTTACTCTCAGCAAAGGAGAGTTTCCTCTCTCTCTGGGTTATCACAGCCGCTCCCACCCTCTGCACGACGGTGAACGGCAAACTCGACATTGCGTCATGGCGAAGCGCAATGTCGAGTATAAACACAAGCCCTCAGCACTCTCAGTCAGACAGTGCGATGAGCTGCGCAGTCGCCAGGCAAGAAAAACAGCAGAGCCGATCTCCTCCCCGGGGGACCTACCCTGGCAAGGAATCCGTACTGTTAGCCATCGAACCACCCCCCGGGGGGACAATGAAAAAGATCATACCTTTAGTCCCCGTCTCATTCTGGGAATCTGTCCGGCTTCCCAGACTGTCAGGCTGGCTAGGGAAGACGATCCGTCTCGGCTACGCGATCCAGTCGCCTCACGCCCGCCAAGTTTCAGGGCATCCGATATACCTCAGTCAGAGGCTAGGATGTTCCCGTACTTCGGGCCGAGGTCGCCACACTTCTGGTGAAGGGAGTGATCGAGCCCGTCTCACCAGCCGAGATGTTCAACGGGTTTTACAGCCTGTACTTCATTGTCCCCAAGAAAGGCAGGGGGTTGAGCCCTATCTTGGGTCTGTGTGTTCTGAACAGGCACCTACTCAATAGCTGCCTTTCAGGTTGATCAAGCAGAAGCGCATCCTGACGTCCGTCAGGTGTCAGGACTGGTTCATGGCAATCGACCTGAAGAACGCGTACTTCATGTCTCGATCCTCCCTCGACATCGGCCGTTCCGACGGTTCGTGTTCGAGGGACGGGGATATCAGTACAGGGTCCTCCCCTTCGGTCTGTCCCTGTCTCCACGAGTCTTTACGAAGGTCGTGGAAGCCGCCCTCCTTCCCCTCTGGGAAGGAGGTGTGTGGGTACTAAACTATCTCGACGACTGGCTCAGTTTGGCGCACTCTCGAGATCTGTTGTGTACACACAGGGACCTGGTGCTCCGGCACCTAGATCGGTGGGGCTACAGGTCAACTGAGAAGAGCAAGCTCTCCCCGGTGCAGAGCATCCTCTTTCTCAGTAGGGAACTCGACTCTGTCCTCACGAGCGGCCCCGCTCACCTCCCGCGGGGGGCGCGAGACCCGCGACGAGGAAGCCCGCACCCACGCGGCCTCCCAGAGGCAGTGCGACTGTCTACAGAGCGCGCCCGATCTGTGTTGAACTACCTGAAGCTTTCAGACAGTCAGCGGTCCCCCTGAAACAATTTCAGAGGCTCCTGGGATACATGGCATCCTCGGCGGCGGTGGTCCCCCTCGGGTCGATGCACATACGACCGCTCCAACACTGGCTACAGAGTCAAGTTCCTTGGAGAGCGTGGCACACCGGCAGCAGGCGTATGGTCACACGCTTTTCTGCCGACACACCCTAACCCCCTGGTCTCCATGACCTTCTTGCGGACAGGGGTCCCCTTTGGGATGCCACCCTGCAAGGTCGGGGTGCCGTGTGCAACGGGCAAGCAGTGTCGGGCGGTGGACGGGCCCCCGCCTGCATTGGCATTTCAACTGCCTAGAGTTGTTGGTTGTGCTACTTGCATTCAGGAGGCTACTACCTCTCGTGCAGGGAAAGCACGTGCTGGTCCGGTCGGACAGCACAGCTGCTGTGGCGTATTTCATTGGATTCGCTCACGGCAGCTAACATGACTCACCCGGCGCCTACTCCTCTGGAGTCAGCAGGTGATCAGTTCCCTGCGAGCCACACACATCCCAGGCGTCCTGAACCAGACAGCTGATGCGCTCTCTCGTCAGTCGACGCATCGCGGAGTGTGGCGACTCCATCCCCGCGCAGCCGGCTCATTTGGGAGAGGTTCGGCCAGGCACAGGTGGTCCTGTTGCCTCCTCGGACTCCACCCATTGTCCGCTTCGGTACTCCCTGTCCGAGGCAACCCTTGGCACGGATGCCCTTGCGCACAGCTGGCCGCGGGACAAGCGGAAGTACGCTTCCCCCCAGTGAGCCTCATTGCACAGGTCCTGTGCAAGGCCAGGGAAGAGGAGCATCAAGTGGTACTACACTGCGTTCCAAATTATTATGCAAATTGGATTTAAGTGTCGTAAACATTTAATTTTATATTGTTCAATTAAACTTATGGATGGTATTGTGTCTCAGTGCTCTTTGGATCACTGAAATCAATCTCAGACACCTGTGATAAGTAGTTTGCCAGGTGAGCCCAATTAAAGGAAAACTACTTAAGAAGGACGTTCCACATTATTAAGCAGGCCACAGGTTTCAAGCAATATGGGAAAGAAAAAGGATCTGTCTGCTGCCGAAAAGCGTCAAATAGTGCAATGTCTTGGACAAGGTATGAAAACATTAGATATTTCACGAAAACTTAAGCGAGATCATCGTACTGTGAAGAGATTTGTGGCTGATTCAGAGCACAGAAGGGTTCGTGCAGATAAAGGCAGAATGAGGAAGGTTTCTTCCAGACAAATTCATCGGATTAAGAGAGCAGCTGCAAAAATGCCATTGCAAAGCAGCAAACAGGTATTTGAAGCTGCTGGTGCCTCGGGAGTCCCGAAAACCTCAAGGTGTAGGATCCTCCAGATGCTTGCAGTTGTGCATAAACCTACTATTCGGCCACCCCTAACCAATGCTCACAAGCAGAAACGGTTGCAGTGGGCCCACACATACATGAAGACTAATTTTCAAACAGTCTTGTTTACTGATGAGTGCCGTGCAACCCTGGATGGTCCAGATGGATGGAGTAGTGGATGGTTGGTGGATGGCCACCATGTCCCAACAAGGCTGCGACGTCAGCAAGGAGGTGGCGGAGTCATGTTTTGGGCTGGAATCATGGGGAGACAGCTGGTGGGCCCCTTTAGGGTCCCTGAAGGTGTGAAAATGAACTCTGCAAGGTATGTAGAGTTTCTGACTGAGCACTTTCTTCCATGGTACAAAAAGAAGAACCATGCCTTCCGTAGCAAAATCATCTTCATGCATGACAATGCACCATCTCATGCTGCAAAGAATACCTCTGTGTCATTGGCTGCTATGGGCATAAAAGGAGAGAAACTCATGGTGTGGCCACCATCCTCCCCTGACCTCAACCCTATTGAGAACCTTTGGAGCATCCTCAAGCGAAAGATCTATGATGGTGGGAGGCAGTTAGCATCAAAACAGCAGCTCTGGGAGGCTATTCTGACATCCTGCAAAGAAATTCAATCAGAAACTATCCAAAAACTCACAAGTTCAATGGATGCAAGAATTGTGAAGGTGATATCAAAGAAGGGGTCCTATGTTAACATGTAACTTGCCCTGTTAGGATGTTTTTGATTGAAATAGCTTTTGATTTCAGTAAATATGACCTCCTAATGCTGCAAATTCAACAAATGACCATTTTCAGTTTTCTACAACCTATGAAATGTTTTCAAACTCTGTTGTGCATAATAATTTGGAACAGTGCATTTTGAGTTTTTCATTTTTTAAATAAATACTGTTGTCAGTGGGAGGTTTGTTCAATAAAATTCCAAATGTACCCTAACTGTTGATTACTTGAAAATTATACTGACTGTCATTTGCATCGACAAATTAGGAAAACCAGAGAAAGATATCATTTGCATAATAATTTGGAACCCAGTGTAGTTACGCCCCCTTTGGCCTAACCAGGACTTGGTTCTCGGAGCTAAGGCTCTGACAATAACTCCCCCCTGGCCGCACCCCCTGGCGAACTGCTTCCCCAGGGGAAGGGTCACGTTACGGCATACCAGGCAGAACCTGGTCTCCATGTCTGGACGGGATGAGGAGATCCTGTGTGACCCACCCCCGGTCTGGTTGGGACGTCACTCAGGCTAGGCCTTCGGCCACCTATGGCTATACGTCCATAGGTGGCGCCTCTTCTCGTCCTGGTGCTCTTCTCAGCGAGAAGACCCGCGGAGTTGCTTGGTCGGGTACGAGCTGTCCCTTCCACAAGAGAGACTGGGGAGTAACCTCTCCACACTGGGAATGTATGTAACCGCTACGGCCGCTCATCATGACCCAAGTGCTGGGTAGCCTCTGGGACAGCACGACCTGGTCATTAGGTTCCTAAGGGGCGCGAGAGGGTGACCACCTTACCCGCGCTCCGTACCCTCTTGCGACCTAGGTGGCGGGCCTCAAGAAGCCCAACCCCTTCGAGCCTCTCGGGATTGCCGCTCTTTCTCAGTCTTGATAAAGACAGCTTTCCGCATGGCGCTCACCTCCAAGAGGGTAGGGGATCTACAAGCACCCTCCGTGTCCACAAATTGCCTAGAACTCGGGGCCGGGATTCTCACGGTATCTTGAGACCCCGCCCCGGCAACGTGCCCAAGGTTCCCACCACTCTCCCGAGAGACCAGGTGGTGAACCTGCAGGCGCTCCCCACCGGGGAGGAAGACCCAACCTATCCGTGTTGTGTCCAGTACGCGCACGGCGCCTCTACTTGGACCGCACGCAGAGCCCAGAAGCTCTGAGCAGCTCTTTGTCTGTTTCGGAGGTCAGCAGGAGGGCTGTCTCCAAACAGAGGCTGGCGCACTGGATCGTGGATGCCCTCGTTAGGGCATACCGATCTCAATTCGCCCCTGCCCGTTGGGAGTGAGGCACACCCCTCATGGGCACTGGCTCAGGGTGCCTCTCTGGCAGACATCTGCAGAGCTGCGGGTTGGGCTATGCCCAACAACTCCGTGAGGTTCTAACACCTACGCGCAAATCCGGTGTCAGCCCACATCCTGGCAAGGTGTGGGACCGGCAGCCGGTAGGGCGTACGCCTGCGGAAGCCCTTCCCCCTCCGGGGGGAGCAGTGGCGATCCCGCCTCACGTCTTTCTCCTCGGGTAAAGAATAGGCATTCCATCCATCACTAAGCACCCTTCCAGGGGACAGGCTGGGCAGAGCAGCCCTGCCCCCTTAGGCCGGGGAACAGTTGAGTTATCTCCCACATAGCTCTAACCGGACCTAGTGCTCCAGACGTGGTAACCCCCCCTCCGTGGGCTGTTCCGTCTGATGTATCCTCATGAATAAATCCCACCTTGGCAACCCATGACCTCCCCAGGTGGACTCCCACCTTGCGGTTAACTCCTGCAGTCCGCACATTCCTCCTATGAGTTCTCCCCTGATGGTGAGACCATGTGGTGTCTCCACTATTTCCTCCCTACGGTAGGTAGTGGCCTCTGCTGCGTTTTTTCCCCAGGGGGGAATAATACTTACCCAGTGGCCCGTACGTTGCCGGGCGGCTTCTCGCCATTTAGAGAACTAGGCCTCCGCCCGTGACGGCCGGTGACAGGGGCTTCCCAACTTTGTGTAAAGCTCTGGGTCCCCCTTCCTCTCCACTGGAGGGTCATAATTTCGCGTTAGCGTCTTCGTCTGACTCGCCCAGGCCAGTCAACGTCGCTCCGCAGAGATTGTGACGTGGCTCAGTGCTGTGGCGTTTTCCATAGGAACCCCATTGTGTCGGTTCGACACAACGTCGAGAGACTGACAGAAAGGGAACGTCTTGGTTATGGATGTAACCTCGGTTCCCTGATGGAGGGAACGAGACGTTGTGTCCCTGATGCCACAACACTGGCCGCCCACCCCAGCGGTCGGGGGAGGATGCTTTAGGCTCCTCAGACCAAAGGTGAATGAATGAGCACGCCGGCTTCCCTCTTACACCCGCTTATACCCGGACATCCGGGGAGGAGCCCGGAATGCAAATTTCATTCGCCAATTTTCATTGGCCTTTTCTAAATACTCAGAATATGATAGGTTCTCAAGACAAACCCCATTCTGTCGGTTCGACACAACGTCTCGTTCCCTCCATCAGGGAACCGAGGTTACATCCGTAACCAAGACGTTATTCACCCTGCCATATTCTGCAACAGCAACACAAAGCATAGCATTCATGTTGTGTAGAGCCTGTTTAGGCCTTTAACAGCACGCCCTCACTGCATGTAAGAGTTGCTTTTTAAAATAAATGTTAAAATATCTTTGCTTCCAGCAGCAGGTGTTGTGAATTACTGCAGTGTTGTAGTAAGGTGATGCCAGCATATATTGCAGAAGGAAAGATGTTAGCTACCCGTGAGAATGGAGGATCTACTGTAACCTGCAGCAAGCCAGGGTTCATTCTCTGGGTCACTGTGGCATTCTGTGACATTTAGGGATGTAGTTAAAGGTTTGAACACCAGATGCACAGTGAGCTCAGTCTTTTTTCAGCCTTTCAACATTCTACATTCAGATTTTTTGCATGAAAATAATTTGGTCACGTACATATACTACTTGTTCAGTTAGTCACTGGTTCATTGGTGCCAGAAGTGTCAGAGAAAGGATACATGATATTATACTACATGTTAGCCATTATATCAGCAATTAGTATGGCTCCCAGATCATGTTAACAAGCTGCTGTTAACTTATCCTCTCCGTATGTAAAGTGCATTCAAAATCCCCACAGTGTATGAATGGTGACACCAAATGTGTTCATCATAGAGTGACAAACAGCTATTAAAATATAGTCTGTCCTGGCTCATGTGGACAGTCCAAGCAGTTAATATCTTGCAATTCACTGGATTAACTTCATATAAACCTTGATCATCAAAGAAGCCCATAAACCTGGGCTGCATTCAGTCTCGACAAAATGTTGCAAAACGTTTTTTAAACGGAAAAGGCGGTGCGGTTAAACACCCTGTTGTGATGACGCAAGAGTTAAACTATGGCAGCTGAGAAGGCCATTCTTTGTGTTCTGTTTGAAGAATTTTCAGAGCCGGATAAAATCTGTAAAAATACGTGTCTTCTAATATCTTCAATTGTTGCGTATACCTTCAATTGTTGCATATACCGAGCTGCAGCGGACACATTTGTAAACGACTTTACTTGGACCCATTGTGCGAGCACACCGTTTCCAGGAAACGTGTCGTTCAACCCAGAAACCATAAAAAAATATTGCACACACCAGTTTGAGCGAAGAATTTGTAAGCGATAAGACCAGGAAATTACTGTGATTACTACGTGTGTAGCGTAGTAAGCGCACGACAAGGAGCAGTATATCCAAAAACAGGTTTTTAAATAGTAAATCCACACAGAAGACCTGGAACAAAACACGCGTTAACATAAAGACAATACCGGACAATGAACTCATGAAAACACAAGACTTAAATACACAAGGAAACATAATCAAAGGAAACAGAAACAGGTGCGGGACTAATGAACAACTATGGAAACTAATGAATGAACACAGGCAAAATGGGAACAGAACTAAACTAGAACAAAACATTACCGAACCGTGACAGCACCACACAGCAGCAGCAAAAATGACAGCATTGTGTTCCAAAAGAAGGAAAAGAGAGGTAAAGCATTTGTTTTTGCTGCATTGACCTTTCTGAATGTGGACGTCTATTAAAACTAATATTTTTATTTTAATATGTTTTTGTGTTCATAATAATAGTAATGTGTATACGAATATATATATACTGTATATATTCTATATATTTGCATTCAACGATATTTCAGTAATAACCACTACAAACAAAACACATAAAGTTACAGAGATGCTGTGAAACTGACAGCCTTTGATAAATTGATCAAAGTAGTAGGCCTATATGTGCTACTGTAAGTTAGCAGCTCTGTCCTTTAAAACTCTGTTGTCCAGAAGAATGCCGATGTACCAAAGACATTTTTTTTGTATAATTTGGAAAAAGGTTTTATGGATTTGAGTGACAAAAGGAAGATGACACCCGGTGTTTTTTTTTAAGCTGGTGAAACACTCTCTATTGTGGCCCTATCTCTCTCTCTCTGTCTGTCCTACCATTCATCACCATTATATGCCCAGCGCAGGCATGAGTGCGGTCAAAGAAAGGACCACCGCAAGTTCTCATGCTGACGGGCAAATCAATAGCTGCCACCAGCTCCACCCTATTCAATGTGTGTTCACATTATTTTGGTGTAGTAATGCGTCATCTGAATGAAAGTAATACGGGGCCTTACATTTACTTTTAATATCGGATGAAGCTTTGTAATTAGATCATAATTTTTCTTTTAGGTTACTGTATGCAGTGATGCGTTTTCCCTTGCACATTTAAACTGTGTAATCCTTAAGATACATGTGTTGAAACTGCTATAGTGCATTAATTGTTAAACACACTAGTAATGATTGAATCAACAATATACAAGATGAGCTGTAGAATTTGCACAATATAAGCGCAGACATTAAAATGTAAATATCAAGTTAAATTTAGCTGTTTGTGAATGTTATGACATCTGATAAATTATTACATTAAGGTTATACTAAATACTTTGTGCATGTAAACAGCCAGTGCCCCACATGTGAAAGAACAAAGAAATGTGCATTAAAACTGCCAGTATGCTTTTGTTGGATTGCAGGTGTTAAACTTGCAACAAAACTTGTTTAGACATAGGAGGACATATGAATTTGAAAGCAGTGCACATATCTGACAGTGTCCCTCATGGGTCAGGACCTGCAATGATACAATGGCTGTGTCTGACCTGGACTTGTCACAGCAAAGTGGGACGTCTGTTCCCAAAAGAGACTCATCCTGACAAAAGGTCAAGGAACAGCCAAAAACACTTTAAAACAGACTGGAAAAGAGGACAAGGCAGGGTCAAAATATGAGTAATAATTTGAGATTTTTGGATTTCAATTATTTTCCGTTTGCCCTTTGAATGTTTAGTGTTCATGGCATAGTTTCTAATTTTTGGTCTTAATCTATTGCCTCATTTACAAATAAATTAATGAAATTATGAAATTAACTTAACTTAAACATATCTTCTATGGTTAGCAGTATTTCATTGCATGATTAAAATTAATCTTTAGGTGGTGCAACTATCCAAGGGTTGTAAAAAAAGAAAAGTCAAAAGCAGGCTTATGGTCTTAAGGCACAGGCTAAAGGTCACGTTTTAATTCGTGCAATAGTTGTACAGTATTGTATGGTGATAAGAAAATGTCTCTGCATACAACTCTACATTGTAGATGTCTAACATTAACGTGAATAAAGACATGACTGCAGTGCATCCTTTCAGCTGTGTGCACAATTTGTTTTACTCACACACTTGACATACTGTCAACACAGCTTCAGGCTTGCCAGAAACAACAAAGACAGCTGATGCTGCACAGCATATTGTGAGTAATTTACATAAGGATAAAACACTGGGCTGCTGACTCCTTTTCTGGACAGCTCACACAAATGAATAGCCATAATTTAAAATATTCATTTTAAAATAATCTTTGGAGATTAAAAAATTAAAACATTTAAATAGATTTTGGCCTATCAAACTAAAGCCTGTCTGTTGTAGTCTTAAATATAGTTTTAATTGTAGTCTTGCAGGAAAAAGCTTACAACATCCTATTTATGCAAGACTTATATCAACCTCCATTACAATTTTTCATAAAATGTGTCTAGTCAAAGTGACACTGACATTTCTCAACTATTTTATGAGATGGCTAATTCTTATGAATTTGTATTCATTCATACATTTTCGTATCATCTGCTTTCTTGCTTGTGATCAGTAGATTCAGCGGGGGGACTTGATTGTTATCAAGTCCCCCCGCTTGATACAGGAAGCAGTCGTATCCTGCTTCCTGTTTCCTGTTTCCTGCATCGCTGCCGGCAGCTTGTTTGTATCAGTGCGCTTCCCACTTCGCTCTAATATTAGTGTATTTTATTATCGTTAATTATTATTGTCGTTGCTAACTTATCCTGATATCTCAATAACCCTGTTCCTGTTATTTACTTGGAAGAGTCTAAACCAAATGTGATAGTTAACTTAACGCCGTTAGCATAGCAATAGCGTGTTAGCTTGCTTTCTGTTCACACTGTGGAATATCATCTTGCCTCTGGTTTGTCTTGTGTGCTAACTGTTTCTCTTTTTAAGCGAGTACACTACGATCCATCGAGCAACCTTGGTAAGTTGGAATTGCACTTCAAATCCGGTGAGTTATGGCTTCTATTCCTATTATTGTTAATTGCACCTCATGTCATATGTTTAGCTTAGCCTTCTCTGTCAGCTGCGAGGGCTTTATATGCGATAAATGCAGGGAAATAGTTAGGCTGACAGAGAAGATCTTAGAATTAGAGTCTCGCATCCAATCTTTATCTGAGGATAGTAAGAGTTTAACGACGATAGAAAACACTTTGGATGCGAGCAACATTAGCGCACACAGCTCGGTTCCGGTTGAAAATCCTCCGCAGCTGGGAAACTTCGTGACTGTGAGACGGCGTAGTCGCAGGACAAAACATCACTCGACCGTTCCGATTACAGTCTCGAACAGGTTTGCCCCGCTCAGTGACGCACCGACTGAGAAACCTGCTGAAAGTGCCCTAGTTATCGGTGATTCTATTGTTCGGAACGTTAACATAGAGGCACCAGCCACCATAGTCCAATGTTTACCGGGAGCCAGAGCGCCTGACATCAAGTCAAATTTAAATGTGCTGGCTAAGGCTAATCGTAAATTCAGTAAGATTGTCATTCACGTCGGCACAAATGATGTTCGACTCCGTCAATCGGAGATCACAAAAGATAACATTAAAGAGGTGTGTGAGCTCGCAAGCATGATGTCAGACACTGTAATATTCTCTGGCCCCCTCAATGCTTATCGTGGTGATGAGATTTATAGCAGATTATATTCACTAAATGGCTGGTTGTCTGAGTGGTGCCTGCAGAATGATATAGTTTTTATAAATAACTGGAAGAGTTTTGAGGGCAGACCTGACCTGTTGAAACGAGATGGTCTCCATCCCTCCTGGGCTGGGACTTCCATCCTGTCTAGAAATATGGCAAAAAGTCTTAATGCTAATGCTAAAACTGTCAAGACAGAACCACGGGAGACCCAAGTGCGGGGGAAAAACAGAGTCTTTATTTGTCACAGGTGTAGGCAAGGGAAAATATAAATACAGGTCGCGAACTTCTCCCTCCAGGGAAGCAGAGAGACTGAAAGGAGAGTCGAGGATGGGCTGCCGGTACTGAGATGGGCGGAAGCGCCTGGTGGCCTCACTCGACTCAGAGTCCACGTAGCCTGGGAGGTGAGAAGCTGCGCCTGGAGATGTAGTCGGTTAGTTCTCTCAAGAAGACCGCTGACTGTGATGACCACTGACCGGAGCGCTGATGCAAACTGCTGAGGAAGACAGATCAGAAGGAGAAGCGAAAAGAACAAGGAAGGTGAATATAAATACCAGGAAGCAAGACTTGACTTTGACTAAGGTGGAATCTCTCCAGTGAGAAAACACAAAACGAGGAACTTCTTCAGGAGAGCCGCAGCAACCCCTGGGGCAGTCTGGGCAGACAAAATCTACAACGAACAGACACTGGACAACAAACACAGAGGGAATTATAAAGAGAACATAACGAGGAGATCATAATCAGGTGTGGAGTAATTAAGGGAACGATGAAGTCTAACGAGTGAAGAGCCAACAGGCGTGTGAGCACGGATTGGAAAAACACCAGTGCAAGAGAAGTCATACGAAAACACGAGGGTGGGGCAAATGACGCAGACACAAGCACGAGGCCGGCCGAAGCTCGGTGACATCCATGTGCTCGACAAAAAACAAAACAATCCCCGTGCCAGGTGATGACCCGACCAAACCGTAACAGTACCCCCCCCCCACCAGCGCCCCTAGGCGCTTAAAGGGAGGGCTCACCTCGTCTCCGGTGAAAGTCCACGATCAGCGACCGGTCCAACACTTCCCGCGAGGGAATCCACGACCTTTCTTCTGCGCCATAGCCCTCCCAGTCCACCAAATACTGAACGCCCCGGCCGCGGCGGCAGATGTCCAGAAGTCTTCTTACAGTATAGACTGGAACACCATCCACCAGCCGCGGGGGAGGGGGGGGTGGGCCGAGAACTGGCTGGATTAAGAGGAGAGGTGACTACCGGTTTAACCCTGGATACATGGAATACAGGGTGGACTCGACCAAGGTTGGGAGGAAGCTTGAAACGTACGGCCACTGGATTAACCACCTTGGTGATCCGGAATGGCCCAATGAACCTGGGTGCCAGCTTACGAGAAGGCACCCGGAGAGGCAGGTCCTTGGTGGAGAGCCATACCCGTTGACCACACACGTAGGCGGGAGGAGAAATCCGGTGGCGATCTGCCGCTGCCTTGGTTCTCAGCGTGGTTCGGGCCAAAACCTCTCTGGCCTTCGTCCAGACTCGGTGGCATCGCCGGACAAAGGCCAGAGCTGAGGGAACCGCAGCGTCGAGTTCCTGGGAAGGAAACAGAGGAGGTTGGTATCCGAGAGAACACTCAAACGGGGACATACCTGTGGCTGAGACGCGGAGGGAGTTGTGAGCGTATTCCACCCAAGAGAGCTGTTGGCTCAAGGAACCAGGATTACTAGATGTCAGACAGCGGAGCCTACGCCCCAGCTCCTGGTTGGCTCGCTCACATTGCCCATTGGTCTGAGGGTGATAACCTGACGACAGACTCGCTGAGGCCCCGATCTGACGACAGAATTCCTTCCAGAACCGTGAGATGAACTGAGGACCTATCAGA